>NW_008666585.1:48114-55337 GCF_000695815.1 Acanthisitta chloris | reverse complement strand
ACAGGTGAACAGTCCAGCCATTGGCTTTCTGGACATGGTCTGGTATAGCCTGTGCTTTGAGGCTCTACATGAGGCATGTACGTGAGGGGGCAGGAGGAAGGTTCATTATGGATTTTGAGTGCTTGGTGTGACAACAGTAGTATTTCAGAGCCTGCTGGGAGAGGGAATTGCACATGTGGCATCTCACTAGGGATTGAGGCAACCATTTTCAGGGAGCCAGTTGCTAGTCTATACTGGGCCAATCTGGACCCCATGGAATTAGAGAGAAACCAAGAGCCTTGGCATGTGTCACTTACTGCATGACAAGTTACAGATAGAAATAGTTGGGATGAGATTGGACAGCCAGATCCAGACACTCAAAGATCCTTTTCTTCCAGCAAGATTTAAGGGTCAGCTTTACTGTCTCTTCCTTGGGGAACAGAGAAGTCAGTAGAAAAACATGTGCCTTAGGAATTTCCTGGGTGGGAATGAAGGATTTGATTCATTGCTAATGAAGCAAACCAGAAGTCCCCATCCAGTTTACCAATTGAGGGACTCCTGAGAGCTTTTGGGACAGGTACCAGCATCTGCTGCAAGCATCTTCCCTTCCTATGGGAGAGGCACCACGGGCCGTGTTTTTCCCTCATCTAATCCTGCCTACCCATACTCACAGGCCTTTGTTTACCAAAGCTGCCTTTGCAGGGTTGGATTAACCACCTTGGTCAGTGTTGGAGCCAGGTCAGGGACCAGCTGTAACACAAGGGGCACTGGCTGCTGCCAAAGGTCTCCCTCTAGCTCAGGGAAGGCATTTCCCTAGAATGTGAACCCCTGCCCTGCAACCATGCACCTGAGGTCTTTATTGCACTCAGGGGTTGCAGGACATCTGCTGGGCCTGTTGTACTAGCACCAGTCTGCTTGGTTTCAGGCTCCTTCCAAAATGCCCCTGGGTGTCACTGTCATGAGGATTTAGGTGCCCCTGCACCCAGCACCTGTCCCCAACTTCTACCCACCAGCACTTTCCTTGCATCTCAGTCTTGCAAAGTGGTCTCTGCCTCTTGACTGGGCCAAGGAGGAATCCACCTCAACACCCCTCACCTGTCCTGCCTTACCCATGGATTTGGGCTACAGCTGTCAAAATCTGCTACTCAGCGAATTAAATAACTACTATTGATACACATCTCTTCTTCTGGTTAGGGATGCAAAGTAAGAATTCTTGGCCCATTCCTGTTAGATACTGAGGGCACAGATACAAAATGGTGTTTGCTTCAAGCTGTTAGTTGCTTTACAAAAAAGAAATTGAATATACTCTGTGATTTTGACCCAGAGGAGCCTCTTTGTATTTAGTATAGGGAAGGTCACCCAGTCATTCCATGGGAGAGGATACAGTGGAGCCACAAGTCTCATTTTGGAGCAAACAGCCCGTTACTTTGACCTCCCTCTAATTGCACAGGAGTTTATCTGCAGAGGTTGAAGGTCTTCCACTAGATGGAATAATAGAAGAGAGAATTTTCTTAAGCCCTGTCTGCAGCCCATGTGCAGAAGCAAAGGACTTTGCCAGCAGGTTGTTCAACAGGCCTGGCGCTTTCTCCCCACGCTGGGGTTAGGATCTGAGGGCAGAAGCAAGCACTGAGCAGAGTCCTGTGACTATGAACCAAGATGTGTGTATTGATAGTGACATCTCCTGTGGCTTGAGCAAGCTGGCCGTGGGGCGAGGTCATTCACACTTTCATGTGCTAGCCAGCGAGCTGGATTCTCACACCCTTATCTATTATACTGGCTAAGGCGTAGTTCTGTTTTCTCTGCTATCTGCATAACCAGGTGTTGAGCAACTGGAATGTCATTCCAGAAATTCTGACTGGCTTGGGTGTGTGCTCCTCGCAGGAATTACTTCTGGGAATCACTTTGGAGGGCCAAACTATATGGTTTTCAAAAATTATGTTACTGTACTGCATGCATTAAACTGAATCGCATGATTTAGCCAAGCATGATCCCTCTATGGCAGAGCAGCACAGTCCTCTGCCTGCTATTGCAGAGGGTGGTGATCCAGCTCCTAGGAGCTGTGTGCTATTTACATAGTCATAGTGTTTATTTATACTGCCAGTATGTGCCAGCAGAGAATTAAGGTTTGTTTCATATTTTCCATTGTTTCAAAGTTGCAGCAGCAATCTTCATCTTCCCACAGCCCCAGGTCTTCATAATTCAGCCCCATCATTGACTTCACTCAGCTACAAGCAGAACACATTGACAAATGCAAGTGACACTGCAGCAGGCACAGAGGCTGGGAGAGAGCAAACAAACTTTAACACAGTTAAAGACTATTTTCTGTGGCTCTGGGAAAACCAGACCTAGAGCAAAAGGCTGAGCAAGGTGAACAGATGGGCACATCATACAGGAAGGTTTGGAGATGCTTCCTGCTCAGACTTGATCTCAGGGGGGACATATGTGGGGAAATTCCCCCCAAGGACTGCTGCAGGGCAGGCCCCGACCAGAGCAGAGGACAAGATGCACCACACATCCCTTTGGGCACCAGAGTGGCATCAGAGCCCCCCAGACTGGCTCAGACAGGCAGAAAGTTGGAAGCATCCCTGAGTGGCCAAGTCTGTTGTCTCTGCTGTTGCTCCATGATGGTGAGTTGGCACTGACAGCTCAAAGGTCAGGACACAGAGAAGTGTCTCCTGAGGGAATTGCCCCGCACACTTTTGTTGGCAGGGAGCAGGCAGTAGAGAGCTGTTTGCCATTCAATGCAACACAGAAACTAAGGGCTGAGTCCTGCTTGTACATACAGAGCTCGAATGGCTGTTATCCAAAGGCCCTAGGATAGAGCTGGTCCAAAGCTCGTTTATCTAAAGACAGTTAAGGGTATTTAAAAGAGTGTATGACAAAAGAAGAGAAATGGGGCCTTGAGTGACCCAGGCCCATCTGGAAGCTGTGCTCCTGGGGTTTTGCACAGGGAGAGCAATGACAAGGTGAGCTCACACCTCCTTCCGGACCCTGGCCATGTGGGCAGTGTTCAAGCAGAGGATTATGCTAGAGTTAGTGGCATGACTTTGTGATACCTTGAAATGTGGCCCCTCCAGAGCATTTCTAATCAAAGATAGATTCAGCTGTAATGGTAAGGAAAGCTGCTCATTAGAAACTTTGTCTGGCAGTCGTCCCTGGTATAGGTGGAATATGTTCTTAGCTCACTGTACAACCACATTTCAGCTGTGCATTATGCAACTGCTATTAACATTAATGAGTTACAAGGCTCATATACTGATACTGTTCCTAGAAACAGGCTGCCCAGGAATGCACTCTTTTGGGCTGCTTTGGAGAGTTAGATGGAGCAGAGTGGACCTGTGTGCTGTGGTGCTTTATGGGACACCTGGATCTAAACCCAGGCATGGGTCCAGTCTTCAGCTGTGGATTTCAACAGTAAAAAAACCCAAAACTGCCTCTGTCTGTGGTTAAATTTGGACTCTGGTTAGGAATAATGTCTCCCAAATGCTTCTGAGTTTGATATCCAGCCTGATGTGGATCTAAGGGACAAATTTTAAAACAACTATTTAAAACCTACTCACTAAAAATCAAATTAAAATTCATCCCCAGACCATGAAGATAACCTGCCATGGAAATCTCATTTAATTCTTATTTTGGGTAAGATGAAAATAACTGTCCAATGTTAACATTTCTAGTACTGGTGTGTAGAAAATACACTTAGAAGCAGCTTCCTGCCTTAGCAGGAAGATCTGCAAGGGTGTGAGTGCAGCTTCACCTTGTCTCTAATAGGCCACTGAAGTCAAGAAATTGGCATTGGTTTCTAGTGACTGAACTTCCTACTTGTTTTGGGGCTAGCAAAGTAAACCTCAGTTTTCTGGGGCTGGCAGAGATGAAGTACAGGTCTGAGGTTTGTATTGTCTCTCCAAAGGCTGAGCTTGCTCTCACCAGGGACTATTTGCTTGTCCAAACTAGGCAGTGGTGCAGCCATGGACCTCCTGCACAAACTGGTACTGATTTTGCTGGTGCAAAATGCAAACATCTGCAATTACCTGTTGAAAATCCTGGCCAAGGCTTGGGATTTGTGATCTGCTTGGATGTGGCACTTCCTATCATGTGCCCTGGCAGCTGTGCAGGGCATCCTTTGGAGCCTGAAGGGAGACAGGGGAAGATGGCAGTTGAAAGGCAGCCGGATCAAAGGCAGGTGATTAGCATCAGAAGCTCTCACAGGACAGGGTGTCTGATCCAGCCTCCCCCCGGATCACACCCAGAGGTGGGTCACTCCTTTGTTTGCACACAGCCTCTCGGGAAAGGGGCAGCCTGTGCATGGGTCACACATCAGACAGGGCAGACAGGAGCCCATGCCCAGCCACGTGGCTGGGACCAACGAGATGCCACTGCAGATTCCCAGGGTGCTCTCGGCCAAACACAAGACCTGAAAGACTGGTGAAGGTGGGCAGGTAACCTGGGAATCACAGCCAAGGCTCTCCAGCACATAAACAAGGGAAACCACAGGACAGCCACACTCGCTCGGGAACATGGCACCACACTTTGGGGGCCAAACAGCTGGCCAGATGCTTGAAAGGCACTGATTCCAACACAGTACCAGCCTCCAGGCTGTGCCAAAAAGCTATGACACTCTCAAAGCTGTTGCAGAGCAGTGTTGAGAAAATTGCCCCTCATATCTCTGCTGTCTGCTTTCATGTTGGAGATACTGTGTGGCAGGCTGCAGTGCTGAGCCTCACGCTGATCTGTGGATATGGATCAGGAAAAGCTTGGGTAAAGTAAACTATTATTCCAGAGTAAACTGGGAACAAGGAAGAAGCCTGCAGACATCATTCACACGTTCTCACGGTGTTTTGCAAGCCTGAGCAATCCTGTTCCATAGCCAGACAGCAGAAGTCTCTGTGTACACGTAACTTGGTCTGTGCCACCCATGGACCCTGTGCTGCTTTGGGATGTTTACAGACATTTAAGGGTGAAGGGATAGCTGGGGGATCTTCTGAAGCACCAGAGCAGGTTAGACACCCAGGGGGTCATGAAGGGCTGTCTGCTACATCATGCTGCAGTAGGTGGTGCTTAGAGAAGGCTCCCTGCGTATATCCACTGCTTCTTGCCTGTTCCCTTTGGGTTAGGGGAAACGCCTTCAAAAAGCCGTGCCGTAATCATGGTCCCCCATGCCTGCCTTTCTCTAATCACCTGCTTTAGGCCCCACAGGGAGACATTTAGCTGTTCCTCTAAACATAGTGAGGGAGCTCTGATGTTAGCCAAGTTATGTCACTATTGGTGTCACCAACTGCTCTGCTTTAGGGAGGGTCAGGGCTGGAGGACTGGGAACATGGAGGGAACCCTGCCCTTCATCAGTACCTTCCCCCAAAGCTAGTCACCAAAGCACCTAGTGGACACCCAAAGATCTCCCTACCTGGTGCTCACCATGCAGAGCCTATTCGGAGCTGCAGCTTTGAGCTGTGCAATTTGTGGTGGCAATACAGGGGCCCAGGCAAGTCCTGCACCTCCCTTACTTCAGGCAGCTCTTCACAAGTCTCTTGCTCAAACTTGGCCATGCCTAAATGTACAGTCTAGCAGTATCCCCACTCTGAGGCCTCAGCAAAGGCCCTTGCTTAAACAGCAAATCCCCTGTGACTAAGCAGTCAGCTGCAATTTTGGAGTGAAGGTGTTTTGAAGATTAGGACATGTTTGACTCCGTGGAGCAAAGACAAATGTCTCCTCACTCATGAACTTAGCACTTACAGAGCTGCATGTGGCAAATTCTTCTGCTTTGTATCTCTTGTTTTCTCTTTCATGGTAATAGCTGGGCATGAGCTTGTGGGTTTCCTTGTTTGTTTTTAAAGGCAGTGGATGGAGTTGGAAGAGGTTTCCGGTGCAGGAGGTGTGAGCCTATTGGTTTAGTTCTGAATGAGGGGATTATAGAGTCAGAGGCATGGGGAAGCCCTGTTCTGGTACACATTCCTTCTGACTGTCTTGGCACCTCTCCAAAACCAATGGTGATTTATGTAAGGTGTTGTGAGAGAGTGGCAGGAGTGTGAGTACGCATCTGCCTTTCGCTAAGAGGGGAAAATATGCTTGCTATTTCGTTCAAGCCTGCTCAGGGGGATAGAGAAGGGCAGGCAGGCAGAATTCTGAGTAGTAAGGCAAGTGTTGCCACTATCCACTGAAGAAACCAGGATGCTTTCTCACACTAGCAGTGCCTCCTCCTCTCATTTTCAGATGAACAGTTCAAAAAATCAACTTGGCAGTGCCTGACACTTTGGGAGCTTTGTGAAAGGGGTCCAGTACCAGAGTTCAAATTGAAATTACAATGCTTAGGAACACCTTGGGTTTGCAGGGATGCACAGGCCGAGGCTGGGATCAGCTGCAGCTGTACCATGTAAAGAGGCTTCTGCCCCTGTTACTCAACCCTGTCCCACCCAGGTGGAGGATGCTTCTCCCCACCAAAGCGATCCCTTGTGGGTGGTCCCTGATCCTGGCTCCAGGAGGAGACAGGCAGAAAGCAGCAATTTTATTCACCATCAGGAGCTTGTCTCACCTCCTCTGTGGCCAGATCCCACCCTACTACTTCCTCCTTCCATCTTCCTTGAGGAATACATGTTGACTTGCTTGGTGAAAGTGTCCCCCTCTTTGAGGGCTTGTGAATTACATCCCACATAAAGCTCTGCTAGGTTCTGTTTACTTCCCAAACAGTCCCTGTTCCAAAACACAGCCCTGACGGGCTCTATTTTCATCCCTGTACCAAATTTCCCCCTCAAAAAACCAGGAAAGACTATACTCCCCTTCCTGCTTACCCTATAAATAAGCAGGGATTTTGCTGATCCAAACCTCTTCCAAAGTGCCAAACCCATTTATTTTTTTCTTTTCAATTGCCTTGGTTGTGCACAAAGATCCTCTGGAGCACTCTGGAGCCAGAGATGGTGTCAGTACCCCCTGGGCTGTGAACCTCAGCCAGCCCATCCATGGGCCACTCCTTGTCCAGAAGGCCAGTTATTCTGGCACTTTGTCACGGGGCTTCTCTCACTGGGGTGAAGTCTCCCAGCTGGCTTTCTCCAGGCTCCACACTTTGTGCCAGGGGAGGGCTGGCTGTGTCCTCTGTGCCAGCAATCCCCCAGCACCTTCCACAGGGTGACAGATCCCTGCCAAGCCAAGGTGAAGGCTGCCACCTACTGAGTCACCAGAGCTGCCTCTGGTGGCACCTGAGCGTGCCTTTGAGGCTTCTCAGCTGGCAGGCAGGCATGCACACCTTGGTGCAGTGC
>NW_008666585.1:40637-48094 GCF_000695815.1 Acanthisitta chloris | reverse complement strand
GACCCTTGGAGCTGAAGTTTTCATAAGCAGCATCAATCTCTTGCACTATGTTTACATGTAGACATATTCTGTTTGGATAGCAGGGTTTTGGGATGAGTTTGCTCCATGCAGTCTTTCCTTTAAAGGAAGAATCATCTGCAAAAACACCCCAAGGCTGTTTCTCTATGTCACCTGTTCGTAGCACAGGGCTCCCCCAGGAGCAATTAAAAACTGCTGCTGCTCCAAACAGCTAACTGTCCATTCAGTGGGTACATATGTGGTGGGTGAACACAGCGTTGATTTCTACAGATAATTCAATACTTCAGAGCCCGCTGAAGTAAAAAAAGACCCCCAAGGATAGACTGACTGTGTTTAGCAGCAGAGCTCTAGCAACAGAAATCTTTAACCGGAGTGGTACTCGAGGCCAGATTTACTAGAATCATATTCTTAAAGCAGTTAGATGTGATTGTATAATGAATGAATTGGAGATGACCACAAAGCTGTGAGTTTCCCACCCTTGATTCGAGCTGCAGAGAGCTGGGATCATCTTGTTCAAGCATCTGTTGCAAATGCAATTTCTGGTGCTGTTCCTGGGAGGATACTGATAAGGGAACAAAGCTGCAGAGTTAATTAATTAACGGCAGTCGGCGGTGGGGGGGAGCACTGAGAGGCTACAGGGATCTCCATGTGCCTTTTGCAGGGCTCTGCTGCCTTGGAATGCCTCATGGCTGCTGCTGGGAGGTGGGATCAGCTTTGACCTGCTCACAGCCACTGGGTGGCTCGATGGAAGGAGCAATTAAACCCCGTTTATGAGGGAGATAGGCTCGAAACAAGAGGAGCCAACACCCCAAAAATGGCATGACACAGCCTGAGCAGAGCTGGGCTGGAGGGGTGGCTGGAAGAGTCTTGCTTTCCGCTCACATTCATGGGGGAAAACACACTGTTGCTCTTGGTATTAAGTGAACATGTTCAGAGAAAGATCCATTTTCCTTGTTTTCTCCAGTGCCTGTTTTTGATCAATAATTGAGTAAGCCCAGATGGGTTTAAGGTTCAGTTGGATGGGAAGTTTAGCTTGGTCTGATGACCTGCTGACAGAGGCAAGGCTGGAGAGCTCTGACTGACAGCGCTGAAAGGGAATTGATAGCAAGGTACTGCCTTCAGAAACTTCAAACACATCCCCTTATCACACTGTGATTCAAGGCATCACTCAGCAAGTTGCTACAGATATAAGTTATCATCTGAATACCAAGCACATTCCAATAACTGCCTCTGAGATCAGGAGGCTACATTTGTCAGTATTCATCAATATTACATCCTTCCTTTTTCGATAGATGGGAGAAGAACTTTTCTTAGCAGAGATGCTCGGCCTGGAATCCTATGCAGGTTCTGGGAACTAGCAGCAGTGTCTAGGAAGAGCTCAGCATTTTTAAATGGACCTAGTTGTTTAGAAAGAGAAACACTGAATATTTGCAGAAGCTGTGTCAGTCCAGTGGAGAGTCTGAGGCAGAGGGGAACCACGTGTGCATATGCATTGGTTTGCACTCCCTGCTCCGTGCAAGAGCAATCTACCCAGACTCAAACCAGAACTGACCAGAGAGGGAACTGTGTTGGATGGAACTGCAAGAGCAGCGCAAGCTTACCTCAGGGACCCTGCAGGCTCCAGCTCTAGACACCAATCCAGAGAACACCTGGGATCCTGCAGAGTCAGAAGAGTGAAGATAAGAAAACTAGGAAAAAGCCTTTCTAAAGTCAAGCCCATCCTTCCTTCATTCTTGCTCTGATCCCAGTGTTTATGCAAACAGTGTGATAAGCCCTAGGAGGCTGAACCAGTTGGCTGTTGGCATAAGCAGCTGTCAGTGTGCTGTCTGAGGGCACCTCTGCTCCAGCAGGGTGGAAGGGCAGTGTGAAACCACGCTCTGGGTTAGCCTTCCTGACCTGTGTTGGCAGCACAAAACAGAGGCAAAGCCAGGGCAACTGTTCCATCCCCCTTCTCTCTAGTTTATTTTGATTTATTGATTTTACCTCATCTCAGCCGCAAAGCACAGTTGAAAGTGGCCAAAAGAGCATCTGGCTACAGCTTTGCATTATAGCCCACATCAGAGATGTAAAAAACAAGGCCTCATTCTTGATGCTGCATAGAAACTGTGTTGTTCTTACAGAAATACATACTACAGACACTTTCTTATTTGCCAACTGATTTCTCAGCTCATTGAATGCACTGAAATTATGTTTTCTTTTGCCCATAGCCCTAAGGAAACAGATCCTATTTTAAGGAAAAAAATGGGGATTTGTGTCTGATTCATAAATCTCCATCTTCTGGGGTCTTAGGGAGCACTCACAATATTCCCAAGCTAGCAAGAGCTGGCAATTCTTATATATCAGTCTTATATATCAGAAAAGTTTGCATGGATTGTGCATACATATAGTTAACTCTATGCCAAGCATTTTGTCTCCTGCCCTGCCTTGAAATGTAGTGATGCCTGGAATAAAGCTGCCTGCTCACCTCAGGGGAGGTGAACCAACACGGCCTATGAGTCCTGGGCATCCAAGTCCTGCAAAGCCCAGACCAACAGACTCTGGCCCTAGAACTAGAGTGCTACAAGGCATTTCACCAAGCAGTGTTAGGTCTTCAGTGCTTGTCTGCAGTAGGCACTGGAGCCTTGATTGTTCCCTTTAACACAGAGAAAACCCAATTCCTTGAATTTGGAGAATGGAGATTGCCACTAGAGGTACATTTTCTGGATCAAGGCTTCATCTGTTCTCCTTCTCCTCCTAATTTATGAATAGCAGAAAGCAGCATCCGAGCTATGTGTTTGGTGGGCGTAAAAGAACGAGTCATTAACTTAATGGAGAGTTATCTGGGCAATAGATACATGAATAAGGATTGTGACAATGAGTCACCATTTGATGGTATGGCTGGGTGGAACAGATGCAAGTACCATTTTGCTGGGGATTGGTGTAGGGCAGAGTTCAAGATGGGTTCAGGGATGATAGGATGCTTTCCTCATAGCTTAGCTGAAGACCCTTAGCTTAAGAGAGAGTTGCCAAGCTTCACTGGATTCACATGTCCCAAACATGGTCAGTCTTAGAGCTACTTAGCAAGGTTTTCCCTGCAGGAATATATGCAAGGTCTCACAAAGAAAGCCCAGTCTTGTCCAAATCATGTCCCAAACAGAACCAACTTCCATCAGATCCTCGGTGTTCAACCCTGCCCTATGTCCATGTCCCCCCTCACATGTCACCATCTGGTTGCATGAGCTTCAAAGCTTGACACAAGGATGAGTGGCCATGTTCTGGTGTTACCATAAGCCTGTCAGCACTACCAGGGCTTGTGGCCTCTGCTGATGCTGGCAGGTGGCCTTGGGTGTTCCTAAACTGTGCCCCTCGTGCCTGTGTCACTAGTGTGCCTAAAGCTTGTGTGGTTCCATAGCTGAGGGACAGAGGGCAGAGATCTTCATCTGGGGGTTAGAGCTGACATTTTGGTTCAGAAGGAGCTTTTGTGACCAGTCTTGGGCATGTGTTAGCTCCACATCACAGCCCACGTAGGGCTTTTGGAGCGACCCACAGTTCTGGTGCCTGTTCTGGGGAGGAGGCTTGGGGAGGAGGACTGTGAATGCCTGCTGAGGTACCTCAGTTGAAATGTTTAGCAGTCATAAGATCCTAAGTCATTATAGTTGCTCTTTAAAGCTCTGGCCTGGAATTTCTGGTGGATGGTAGATGCCAGAAAGTGAAATTACTCCTGTGATGAAGTGAATCCTCCCAGTATGTGAGGGAGTTGTGAAACTTCATTGGCACCATTACACAACAAACAATTGCAGCTGGTTTTGGGAGAAGAGTCTCCACCCTGAAGTATGGTCTGTACCACCACTCTGCTCACGTTTTTCCAGGGACTGAACTGGATTTGCAGGTGCTGGTGAAGTTGCTCTATGTGAGGCCATACAGTAACAGCAGACCTAGCTGAGTTTGTGGGTCTTCTGGTAACCATGAGAACCTGGTGATGCAGATGTGCATGTAGCACTTCACTTGTGTATGGTTATGTGATGTTTCTTCCCTCAAGCTTACAGCTGACTTCTACAAAGCCATGTGTGGCCAGTGTCAGTGGGGCTGAGGAGTCATCTGCACTGGTGTCGGTACCAGAGTCACTGTGCTCCCCACACTAACCTCATGTCATTTATGGGCATCCTTCCCATCATTCTCCTCAGTACAGCGACATCTTGGAGGATCACCTGGGCTCTGGCCTACCTGGATCCCAGCAGGGAGTAAACAGGCGGCACAATCCACATGTGATTCCAAGCACAGGTGTTTGATGTGGCTCACTGCCCCAGGGCCAGCGAAATCCCCACCCGCCACAGCAGTTGGAGCAACAGGACAAACAAGCAGCACCAACATGGCAGCACTGCCAGGTGTTTTGACACTAGGGAGTTGGGGGAGTTCACCGTAGAATAACAAACAAACAGCACTGATGGAAAAATACTTTCCCCCTCTATGTAACAACCCTGGAAAAGCCAAGGGTCCAAAGTGACACGCACATGCTAGGGCTGGGTAATGGAATGAAATCATACAGCCTCCTGGTGACAGGGCACAGGAGTCTATAGGGCACATTGCTCAAACCTCTTGGTGTCTTCCTACGTCTAGAGTGGCTCCTTTTCCAGGGGAGACCCACCAAGGGTATCTAGCCAGGGAAAGCCAAATTAATATGGCTTGTTGTTCAATGCAACTTCAAAGTGTGGGTCAGCATCTACACACAGCAGTGTTGTGTGTGTAAATTGTGGCGTTAGGGTAAATAGCTAAGGAGCAAACTTTAAATACAAACAGTCTGATGTTTTCCCCCTCGTGCCACATCCAGTGAGGGCAGGGAACGCTTTTATTTTGAGGACGTAATAATTATTTTAAGCTCTGTGTAGGAATACAGGACTCGAAAGTAATTCCTAGTGCATCAAGCCCAGCCACTAGCGTGGCAAATAAACACATTATATAATCCTGTTAATTCCTTTATCGCGCTCCAGTTTAAACCCACTTAGTCGTCCTGCCCCAGCTTCTCTGGCTGAAGGGCCAGGGCAGGATTTCAGTGTGCATCCCTGCCCAGTGCCTGCACACCTCCTACTCCCCATTCAGCTGTCTTTAGGCACGAGTTGTGTCTCTAACACATTTCTCTTCCACCTGGCTGGTTTATTATGGACTCAGAGCCTCAGAGGATGTGATAAATCTGAGCTTGAGAGTTTGGAAATCCTTTCTAAAAAAGAAACCAAAACAGACCATGACAGCCTGTAAAATCTGACACTCCTGCTTATCAGAGACTCAAACCTAGTTCTTCATGCTGGTTTTGTGTAGCCTAAAAGAAAAATACTCATAGCAAAAAGTGCAAATCCTTCATTTCTACCAAGCAGCAGTTAGTGAAGGTGTAGCAGTCACTGGCTGTCATGGTGCTCTCCGTGAGGCAGTGCCATAAACAACATTTAGTATCTGGGTGAAAGCAGCCACCAACAAGAAGCTCCAGAGAAACGTAACAGTTCATGTAAAATTAGCTTTTCCTCATTCCCTGCAACTGTGTGTCTCAAAGCTCAGTAAATGTGGTGCTGATTTGGAGTTTTATGTATAAGGTAATGGTTCCTCTGCAATGGTGACATTTCCTCTCCAGACTTGATTTTCTAGCGGGTTTTTGTCTCTCTTTTATGATGATCCCTTGTCTCCTTGTTTGTCAGATCATGAGCAAATTTCCTGTAAGGTGTTTGGTTCATGAAAAACACAAAGGACATGAAATGCTTTTATTTTTTTCCAATTATTTGGGAAGGTTTCCCTTTCATTGCTGTTTTTTTCACCTGTCTTTATGTACCACAACAAATGCTGTGGTTTGTCATTGTAGGATCTAGTTGTTTCTCACTCCTCAAAGAAACAGTGATAGCATCAGCAGACTGCTAGGGAACAATAGCAATTGATGTCTGCCACAGGACTGGGTTGAGTGTCAGGGTGCAGCTCTTCTGAGGTCCATAGAGAGGTTCCAACTCATCTCCATGAGGATCAGACCAGGTTATGTATTCTTTTCTAAAGACCAGGACCAAGGAGCATTCAATATGAAGAACAATCAGTGCATGGGCAAGTCATTTGTTTGTGCACACAGCTGCAAGTCAGACATGTGATGGCTCTGGTAATTACAGGTTCAGATCCAGTTGCCATTCAAGTGAGCATTTTCCACACAGCTTCAGACTTCCCATGTGATCCAGTATGAGTCCAGCAAAGTCCTGTCCACAAACCCATTTCATTCACCTCTCTGCCCTTTCTCATGTGCCATGGAGAGGCCAGGAGAGCAAGAGGCAGAAGGAGAGGCAGTGCCACTGCTTGTGCCAAGAGCACGTCCCAAACCTACAGCTGACCTCAGTGATTTGTGGCTTCTCTGGCCATCAGTCAGGCCCCT
Source organism: Acanthisitta chloris (assembly GCF_000695815.1). NCBI lineage: Eukaryota > Metazoa > Chordata > Aves > Passeriformes > Acanthisittidae > Acanthisitta > Acanthisitta chloris. The sequence goes on along the minus strand of NW_008666585.1, from coordinate 41,703 downwards.
CTCCAAAGAGTTTGGTGGGCACATGTCAGCCCTGCAGTAGCAGATGTAAAACAAAAATCAGGACCTAAGCCTGAGGATCAGGGCCCTTGCCAGATAAAAAAAAAGGAAAGAGCTCCTCTCCCAGTGCTACGCCCTTCCTTTCCAACCTCTCCCCTAAATCCAGGTTACCCAATTCCAACATGATTTGCTTCACAGCTGACACTTTGAAATGCTTTTCTCCTGTCACCCTTGTCTGCCCTTTACTATTAACCACTCTGTCACATGCCTTGCATCGCATGACTTAATTGTTTGAGACTTTGGATTTGATTTACATATATAAACAAATAAAAAGACACACACCTGCAGTTGCTGTGGCCAGCTGGCAGCTGCCTGACCAGCAGCTGCATTCCTGGATCATGACATTCAGCAGGGCAACAGATGGGACTTGCACAAAGCACTCCTCCTGGCAGCAGCCAGTGCCCTTGCTGCCTATGGCCTGCTCCCATGATGAGAAGGTACAGTGAGAGGAAGGCCCAGAGCACCAAATCCAGCCTGCTCTGTTCCTTTCTGTGCAAGCAGCTTCCATCTGCTCCATTTCCAGCACATGGCCCAGGAAAGGCAGCTGTATCCTGGTCTTACACACGGGGCCTGGTCCTGAAACCTCTCTGTCTCCATGTGATAGCTTGCAATGGAAAAGGAGATTTGGAAGGTTGGGATAAGGGAACAAACACATTGATTCCAAACCCCAACTTCTGTTAAATAATTAGAAAACCTCCATTTGCCTTCTGCATGTGGGCAAAAGCCTCAGCTCTGTCAGGTGCGGCCACGTGCAGCCATGGCCCAGGAGACTTGCTTTGTCCCTACCACGTGATGTGTCTGACCATGGCATCTCAGCTGGAACCTCACACACAGCTTGTTACCACCACAGGTACAGTCAAAGCATCCTGAGAGTTAGCTTTGGTGTGCAAATGTCAAAGCTTGGCTCCTGTCTTGAAAATTGTGTCAAAAATGGTTTCAGGTTTTGCCAACCCCAACTGAGCATGGCTCAGAGGCAAGCAAAAATCACTGGATAGCTGTTGCACTGACA
>NW_008666585.1:38914-40613 GCF_000695815.1 Acanthisitta chloris | reverse complement strand
AAAGATGTAGTTGAAGTCCTGCTCAGCTTCAAGGGCACATTAAGTGCTCCACACTTTCTGATGGGGGACTTTGGGTAGGATGTGAGCATCTGAGGTTAATAGATGATCAAACATGGTTTTAATAGTTAATATTTATCAGCATTATGTGAAAAGCATTGGAAGCTCCTGTGGCAGGAATGAGAGTGCCCACATATTTTAAGTCAGGCATGTGTTTTAATACTTGAGTCAATTAAAACTCCAGGGCAGCACAAGTTTCATCAATAATAATCCAGGGTTTCACCACAGGATACTCTAATTGTTCCTTCTCAGGAAGATGTGATCCCAGGGACAGAAAGATTAACCTTTTAAGAAGCTCAAATGATAGCATTCAAAATGCTACCCTCAATGATAATGAATTGCCTGTTCATCATGAAGACTTTGATGATAGCAACCAAAACACATGCACGTTGGGCAGCTGCTTTGGGGGAAAGACTTCCCCTGGATTCCAGCAAACTTTTGGTTAGTGACCTATCATGGTTTAAGGAGTCCCAGTACGTCATGATACTTCACTCTTCCAGTTCAATTTTCATAAGACCCTTGGGAACTTGGCAACCCAGTAATTAAGCCTCTCTGCTCTGTTGAGAAATAAGTATGTAGGAGCAGCACTGCACCTCAGCCCAGCAAGGAAAAACCCAGATGATTGATGTGATTTGGGAAATCCCATGTATAGGTGGCATCGGTGCCCAGTCCCAGGGGCAGCTCTAAACTTTACCCAGCGTGGGCCTCCTTGTCACGTGGTAACTGCAGGAGGCATTGCCTGTGTAATTAGAACAGCAAATTAAAGCAACAGAGATCACCAAGAGAGATCAAGACTGTCTCAGAGACACCCGGGGAAGACTTTCCAAGTCAGGATTTGTTCTCTCCAGCTAACCCCTAGCCACCATGGCCTTCTCTCCACACTCTGCTGCTTGTGACTCAAACACCTTTAGCCAGGAACTGAGCAGGAAACTGTCTGGAGCTAGTGTGCAACCACACCAGATACCAGTGTGCGGAATAACTTTTCTCTCTTTGTGCCTCACATTTAGAAAACATCTTCCTGCCTCACTTCCTTTACCCTCTGTTGGAGAACCAGAGCAGGTCGTGCAGAGAGGAGACATCCCAATGGAGCCCTTACCAATCTATGGCACCAAGGGAACACCTGGTGTGGGTAATGACCAGAGCTTAGCATCTTAGCAAAGCAATTATCTCTTTTCAAAATTCAGAATGAACATATGATAGAAGGTGATAGGAGCATACATGAGAGAGAGAAAATGAGGAAGCAAATCCAACCTAGATGAAGGGTGATCATGGCTTATATTCACAGGACCGGGCAAGTGGTACCCTTTCCACATGCTGGTCAGCCACCAGCTGCCACCTGTGTCACCCTGAATCGAGGGGCTTTCCTGCCCAACTCTCTTTGGGGTCCAGCTTTATGGTTGGGGCACGGCCAGGAGCAGTTGGATCAGAAGCCATCTCTGGAGCACTTGGGCTAGAGCAGCAGGGGAGCAGCTGGCTGCCGGGGTGCTCACGGTGGGAGGGGCAGCCCCTGGAAGCAGCACCCAGCAGCAGCACCTCGGCATGTCGGCACAAAGTACCTGGGCACCTGGCTCTGTGACTCACTGGGACCGCAAGTGTGCCCTTCTGCATCGAGGAAAGCTCTGGGGATCAGGCCCCAGAGCCA
>NW_008666585.1:15640-38892 GCF_000695815.1 Acanthisitta chloris | reverse complement strand
CTGTCTTGCTGGCCAGCAGCAGGTGGGCCGTGCCCGAGGCAGGAGCCTGGAGGGAGCCAGGTGGCCCGTGGGGGTTTGCCCAGGTCAGCGCTGCAGTGGTGGGAGCTGAGATGTTTTCCAGTGCAGGTTAAAGCCGGACAGAAGTCAGCATTAAAGACAGATCCAGAGATAAAAAAGCTCAGATTTACATCAGTTTAGTTTGCCACATCATTCACAAACACACTTTGATCTTGAGTCCTCTGTTGCTGTAATTACTGAGCCATGGTTGATGCAAACACACTTCCCACCTTGGCTGGGTCACTGCAGGGGGGACTGGCTTGCTTGAGCACTGACCCAAGCCTTTCCCACTCCTTTCTCTGTTCAAAGGGCCACACACTTGAGGGTTATCTGACAGGTAACCATTCTTTGGTGATCAGAACTTCTTGCCTGGCAGTCAGCCAGCTCTCAGCCACATGTATGGAGCAGTCACCATGGAAAGAGGCTCTGGGACAAAGGAGGGAGCTCATGGCAGGCAGACAAACGGCTAAGCCATGCCTGGGGGGAGCTCAGGCTCAGACAGTTTGGGCGCTTATCTGTGGGTGATCCTGCACCTTTTGATGTTCCCCTGCTGCTGTTTGGACAAGCCTACTAGGAGCTGATCCAGAAAAGCCACTGCACTTTACGGTTGTAGCAGAGCAAGGCAGGATCTGATCCTCATGTAAATACACCTTCAATAAAACAGGTGCATTTTATCTCCTGCAGCTCCTGCCTCTCAGACAGTTTGGGCGCTTATCTGTGGGTGATCCTGCACCTTTTGATGTTCCCCTGCTGCTGTTTGGACAAGCCTACTAGGAGCTGATCCAGAAAAGCCACTGCACTTTACGGTTGTAGCAGAGCAAGGCAGGATCTGATCCTCATGTAAATACACCTTCAATAAAACAGGTGCATTTTATCTCCTGCAGCTCCTGCCTCGCCAGCGAGGTCATGGCATTCCTTGGCCACAGCCTGCTGTCGTTTCTTTGATGCTGCCTGCTGGTGAGGGGGAGAAATTGCTGCTTCATGGAAAAGAGGGAAGGGGACTCACTGGGAGTGAGGATGACAACCGAAGAAGCCTCTTGGGGGCAAGAGAGAGAGGAATGACTTCAGGGGTGGTGTTTCCCCTGAACTGATGTGCAGGCATTACTCCAGAGGTGGCCAGGTGTTTGGTGGGTGACATCCCACACATTCTGAGTTGGAAGCTGCCTTGGTCCTATCTGAACTCACTGTCCTTTCTCTCTTTTCATGCCAACAGTGGGGATGACGTCAGAGGCCTTGAGTCATGAACAGCCACGTTAGCCCAAACCTATGCCCTCTGGTCTTTCAGAAAATCCCTTCCTAAAGCAGGTCTGTCTCAGCCATGCTAAAGGCCACTGTAAACAAGCAGGCTGTTGCCAGTCAGGAGAGGAGAGGGCTTTTTATTGTTTTATCAGTTTGCTCTTTGCCATATCAGTGATTTCCTTTTCCACTTACTCGTCCTTCTTGTCCGTGCAGTTTCACTTGCTCCTGGGGCACTTACAGTTGGCTTCTGCATCTTAGCAATTGCCACAGAGTGATCTGGCTTAAACAAATAATGTAACAAGTAGCTCACAGGAAATGAGAGGAGAAAATATTTATGGGAAGTGGAATTTTTGAGAAACAGGCCACTTAGTGAAGTTTGTTTCAGATGCTCTGCTTGGGGGCTCTTTTGCTTATATGCCACATAATTTCTTAGCAGGAGGTGGGGGTATTTCTCTGTATATGTAACTGTAAGTTTTTTATAATAAAACCACAGAAAGGGCTCGGATGGGAATACAGACTTTGAAAGGTCAGGATTTCACAAGCCAAAGATCCATGCAGGAAGTTCCAGGTTAGTCCTCACTGTTCCAGTGGTGATACAATCTCTAAAAAGAGGAGCCTTTCCCAGGTTTCTTTTGCCTTGGATCAAAATCTGACTAGGTTTTTCCAGCAGGTCATGGTGCAGAAATCCTGCAGCTTGTCCCAGGTCTCCAGACATCCTTGATATCCTCAGACCTGAGCAGCAGTGGTGCCCAGGCTGGGTGCATCTGTGTGTCCGCCGGCCTCTTGCTTCCTAACCACTCTCTTGTGCAGGGCATTCTCCCTCTTTCTTCTCTGCAGGTTTCCTTTCCATAGGGACTGCTCCCCTTGCCTTATCCTGCCTCCAAAGGATACCTGTAATTTTCACTAATTTCTCTGTGTTACAATTTGCTTTCGGAGTTATGTTTAATACTGTCTCAGATCTTGAATGCAGTATATCATTCCTACCTTTTGACACTGAATGTTATGGCAACAAAGCAATTGCATTGTCAAAACACTAAGTTCACGTTCTTTAGGATTCCCATTCCGCGGGAAGTTGCCAACTCTGAAGTTTTGCTCCTACCAACCACGGAAAAAGCTAGAAAGTCACTGCTGATCGAAAAGAAGCTTCACAGCCTTCAGCCCTCCTGTTTTTCAGACCTCTTTAGCAACTATTAACACAAAACATTGAATACGTATTATCTAGGGTCATTCTAGTTCGACTGCAGGTGCTTTCTGGAAGGAAGGAACACCTGAGATCTCTCATACCTGAGAAAAATTCGCTTTGTATTAGCATCACCAAACCACTGAGGGATTCCACATCTGACCTCTGTTCTAACAGCCTGGTTACCAGCTCCAGGGAAGAAAGCTAGTGGAAAAGTACTACCAAGACAGACTTCCCTCACCCCCTCATCAAGGGCCAATGACACAGCATAGCATGCCTGGTATCCTGCATTTCCCAAGCATCCTCTGTGCTAGGGAGGGACCTCTGCGATGTCTGCAATAGATGGAGCTGATAAGGTGTGCCCAGGCACCTACAAGGAGCAGGAGCAGGTCATATGAGGCACAGCTCGATGGCGGCATCGAGAATTATGTCACCTGTGCTTGATCCATGTATCACTTCGATTGCAGAAGGGATCAAAGCACCTATAAATAGTTCAAGTAACCTGTTCCCCTTGTGAAGGACTGCAAGGAATACTGGTTTTTAGGTCACAAAACAAGCAATTATGTGCCAAGAGGAAATTGCCCAAATATCTGCAATGTGTTGTTGCTTTTCTTAAATTCACCTTCATGGTGTGTCAGTTCAAAGGGTTGATTGTGGTTCCAAAAGACACGTTTCTCTAATGACTCTGGGTGTCTAGTTAAACCAGGATGTGCCCTGCAATCCACCCCAACCCTGGGAAATGCAGTGGGGATGGGGCTGGCAGGCCAGGAGCCCCTGAACATCCTCCCCTAGTGCCTTGCCTTGCTTCTAATTGCTGCTCTGCCTTGAGAAACACCACAGCTTTCTCAGGCTGCCAACGAGGAAAGCCTTCTGCCTCTGCTCCCTGCCTGGATCACTTCCCAAAGCCCATCAGGGATCCAGGTTTCAGGAGGTGGTGACAGGAGGCAGCAGAGGAACATGGTGATGTCTGAGCCAGTAGTGAACTTCACTGGGAGGGCAAGGACGCATTTTCAAACAGTCCCAGGAAGAAGGCAAATCATGTCTTATAACTGACACAAGGGATCTCACCTAAAGAGGTGCAATTCCATTATGTTGATTCTCTGATTTTTTTAAACCACTGCATTTGAAATATTTTGGGAAAAAAAGGACGTGTGATGCAAAAGAAAGCTTGGCCCCAGATTCACACCAGAGGCTTTCCTGGCTCACCCTGCCAGCTGTTTTCACAGAGAACAGCAGTCATATTGGATGCTGTGGGTCACGTTTTCCATCCTGTGGGGGGGAAGGGATGCATGAAGTGTGGAATCTCTCTTGAGCAGCAAGGAGGTACTGAGCTACTGAGCTAGTGTCTGTCGGTGGTGGGTGGCTGTACCCTCCTCTCCTGGGCCAGAAAGCCATTGGGGTGGCAGAGCAAGAGTCCTGATCCAGCCAGGAGTGCAACCCGACCCACTGGCCTCATGGGACATGAGTAGTTCTGCTTCTGAAACAAGTAGTGCTAACTGGGAGAGAGGTGATAAACAGCAGCCCACTCCAAGGACCTGTGTTTACTCATGGCATCACTCTTGGAAATTGTGCAACTCTTCCAGCCTCTGCTTTGAGGCCTGCAGCTCCAGCCTCTTTTCTTAGTTTGGTTTTCCTGGAACTTTCTCCCTGATTCAGGAGTCTTTTCTGGTAGAAAACAAAGGCAGGAAAAGACCACCCGTGGGGACAGCCCTGATGGCAGGAAGGAAGTGATTAACAGGTGACATTCAGAGCTCCCACTCATAGCCAGCCCTTCCCTACCAAAGGGGAGTGCTCCTGCTTTGAAGTTTATTTGGAAAGCTTTAAAAATACTGACTAATTGAGGAGCACTTTACAATGTAAATATGCTCCCTTGGTGCACTGAGGATTAGATAACAAGCTCATACCTTTTTTTAGGAACAGAGCTCATCACCACCATGGCCTCTCTTCAGAGGCCTTGAGTTACTCTTTTCCCTTTACTCAGTCCGTGGTTCCTATGCCAAAAAAAATCCCACGTGGAAATGTGTGTGGACAGCGTCTCTCTGACCAGTTTTATGTCCCACCTGTAGCACTAGCCAGAGAGCTCCAGAATTCAACCAGCCTAGTCCATCTTTGCCAGCAGACAGGTGAAATGAGTTCCCATTTCCCAACAAAAGCGTAGCTGGGAATCCAAAGGAGTAACTGCACGCTGTGGAGACACAGTCGTTCCCTGTTGTTGCAGGGCCTAGCCTATGGCTGTTGGTGCTGATGTGGAGCCATAGCAGTCTCCATGATGGTGAGGTCAGGTAACACAACAAACTGTGATGGAGCCAACTGCCAGATGGGAGAACCTCAGTCATCCAGAAAAGCTCAGTGAGGGATTGTTTCTGCAAGATAAACATGTGTAGGGTTAGCTGGAGCAGTGTGCAGTAGTGAGGTCAGGGTAGGAGTGGGATAGGGAAATGGAAACCTGACTGCTCACAAGGCTGGGTGGATTTCAGGAAAGGTGTGTTGCTCTGGCAAAGATTCAGGCCATGTGAAATGGGATGCCAGAGGGAAAAGTATGGGGCTGCTGTCCCAGCCAGCTTCCCCCTTGTGAGTATAGGCCATGTTTACCACTGTTTTGCCTTATCTGGAAAACACCACCTCCAGCTGTTGCCCTGAAGTCTTCTCAGCTGAGAAGGACTAGTAAAGGTGGGAGCAAACACATTTCATGTAAGCAGTGATCCTTGAAACACTGCAGGCTGGTTCTACCAAGAAATTTCGCCTTCCTTGCAGCTCATGGACATAATTCCCTTTACCTCATCCCTCAGCCAGCCCTGAATGCCCTGAGGCTGTGACCCAGGTGTATAGAGAGAGACTGGCTGGTGGGAGTGCTGCTTTGACACCTGGGTCATGGTGAAGTGCCAGTGACTCAAGGAGGTCATGATCAGGTTCAGAGAGGAGAGAACCTACTATTCAGAGGAAACTGGTTGCAGAAGCTATCAGGGGCTGGTTTTTCCTTTGATAACACTTCTGTAGAACTAAGGCAATGAACGTCATTCATTCAGTCATTTGCAAATAATCGACCTAAAGTAAACCATCCCCCGCTACTTCAGGTGCAGACAACTTCCAGGTCCTGGCTGGGTGGGGGATTTCCTGTCTGCATTTGGTTTGTACCTTTTCCAAGGCTTGTGGTTTGCTGGTTTGTGCCTGCCATTAACACCTGCTGTGTGTTAACTCAGTTTGAATTTTACGACCTGAGGAGTGAGGCCTGACTTCTGCAACTGGCACAATCCATCCTGGCAGCTGAGTCTGTGCCTCCTTCTGTTTGCCATGAGCCAGAGGGTTTGCTCAGTTTTGTTTTCCCAGATATTACCTTGGTAGAATAGAAATGGAAACCAAATAGAAAGAAAGGAGCAACACTGGAGCAGCTTCCCAGCTGCCTCTGTTCTGCCAAGGGCTGTACATTCTCCTGCAGAGCTTGTCTTTGCCCACTTGATCTCCTGGTTTGAAATCTTTTGCGAGAGAAGCTGTCTGAAAAGGGGATTTCTCTCCCTCTGTTTCTTTTCTGAGGATTCTAGGACTTAGGGGTTTCTTTGGGGCCTAGACAGATGCAAGACATACATGCATTCGTGGGTATCTGTCTGGGAAACCACAGACAGATGCAGGGAGAAACAGGGTAGGCTCCTTCCTTCCAGGCAGCTCTGTGGCCTCTGGCAGGTCATGGGCACTGGATGTGAGCAGGCAGTTGAGAGAGGCCCCCGGAGCTTCAGCCAGCTCATGTACATTGCTGAATGCAGCAGGCACTTGGAAGCACATCTTTGCCAGCATCCTCCAAGGAAGGCACTGCTGCTTTCCACTGCAGGCAGAGGGGACTGGACCTAAGTAGTGGCTTTGGGGAAAAGCAGGGATCCTCTGTGCAGATCCTGGAATCACACTGGCTTATAGCTGCTGCCAGACCTGTCGTCTTCTCAGACATGCTGTATCATCCATCCTGTTATCCTGACACTTCGTTTGGGACATTTTTCAGGGAAATATAGCAGCAAACCTTGAAGTAACTCCTGAGACAGAGTGTACCTGGGAAGCAACTGTTTTGACTAATGTCCTCTTGCATACCATGAAGCAATAGGGAAGAAAGAATAACAGTCACGTTATCTGCTCAATCAGGAGTCGGCATTAACCTCTGATGAGACGCTGGGAATGTCACCAGGGACGTTCAAACAGTGGATGAGGCTGAAGATTACTATAGCCAGTCCCATTGTAAGAGCTTCATTCCAAGAACAGGGGGAAATTTCTCACTTGGTTTTTTCCACTGTCTGTTGGGGTCAGAGCAGGAGGTTTCTGGAGCAAAGGGCGGACATGACTCAAGTGCACATGAAACTTTGCTGGGAAAATGTCTCAAGTCCCACAGTATTGACATCAGAGCACTTCACCCAGAGCAGCAGCACTCATCTTTAGGTGGCCAGGTCAGTGATTGTAGGGATGATGCAACCAGCCCCTGAGCACACATCTAGTGCTCAGCTTTGGGCGAAGGGTATCTGACACAGCTGTCCAGACACTACTACAGGACTTGCAGAGCACACAGTAAATGAGGGCAAGTGGCAGCCCATGTAGCTGCTTCCCACACACGTGTGTGTGTGTCCAAAGGGCAGTGGGGTAACCCAGGACTGATACCAGTGATGCTATTGTGTGCCATCCCTCAGCCTGACACCTTGGGCTGTGTGATGCTGAAGCTAGTGTACATCAGCTACAGAGGAGTGAGTACCTGCACCTGAGGTTGCTCAGAGTAGGAGCTTTGTATCAGTTGCCCAACCATCACCCCCTTCCTTCCCAGTGAAGCACATAGCATGCAAAGTAAAATCAGCTCCAGACAGCTGATGGCAAGTTGAGTGTAGGTGTCTGAGAGCTTTTACAAAAAAACAACAGAGAAAGTTTATCCTTATCCAAGTGGATTTCCTGGAGGAATGAATGAGCCTGGCATGTTTCCACTCTACCTTTGCCTATGGCTGTACATCTGGGCAGGCTAACACAACCTCATCCATTTCTAGTGAGAAAGGAACAGTTGCTCTTACAAGTACTCTGTTAGAGCCTGCTCTGTCCTCACCTCTGCTGTACCAGCCCTTGTGTACCCTCCAGGGCAGCTACATGGGAAGGAGCAGGTGAAACTAACCTGGATGGAGAGCATCTAGCTGCTGTCACCTTGCTGTGCCATACCCTCTGTCTTTGCTTGCTCCTCTGTGCCAAAACCCACTGCCTCCTACCACAAGCAGCTCCAGTAAGTCAGACTCTTGGCACCCCCCATAATCCTGTGCTCACTCGTGGCTGTGACAGGCTGGAGAAGCCCTTTGACCATTAACCAGGCATCCTAAAAGGTGTTCTCTTCTCAAGCCACCTCAGAAAATGTTTGTCCCTTGTTTCAGGTAAATGGTGCCCTCACACTGAGCCAGCTGCTAAAACTATTTTAGGTTGAGAATTGCTAGACTTAAGCAGCAGGAGAGTAAATTATATTGTAGCTGTTTGCCTTTAGCTCTGTTTAAAACCCAAAGCAACCATTTATTTAGCTTGGAAACCCTTCAACTCGCGTAACCTCTGCAGTCGCAGTGCTTGGGCTCCAGCCTGCAGGGCTAGCTGGGCTCGGTCCATCCGTGGGTACACCGTGACCTCTGGTGGCCACACTCCAGCCCGGCGAGCATCGGGACCTCTGGCAGCAAAGTGATCGCCAGATCACTGTGGTATTCATTCCCGGATGGATATGGAACCATGCCAAAGGATAAGCAAGGGCTAAATAATCACCTCGCCAGCTTTCTCCTTCCCAGCCACACAGATGTCCTCCTGAGCCACAAGGAGAAGAATGCAGCCTGCACCAAACCCACTGGCCCTTTATCAACATTTTGGGGTCTGAAAAGGTGCAAATGAGTCAGGGGTCCCCCAGGAGGGCATATGGAGACTCAATTTATGACTTTGTGCCATCATTGCCCAACTTGCTGTGTCCTGGCAGGTGATGTGAAGGCAACATTCGGCTGCACTTTGGTCTCAGTTTGGACTGAATGTTGTAGGCATTCAGCAGCGAGAATCTCTTACCAAATGAGAGGCAGGAAGGCTTGTAACTAGTAGCTTAAATAGTCTAATTAGCTAACAGCTTTAACTATGTAGACTAATAATAGTACATTACTAGGACTATTAATGTACAATTGTATTGCACTACTGTACTTTTTTGTACAATTGTACAAATTGTACTAGTAATGTACTAATGTCTTGCATTGTATAAGATGTATAAAATTAACATTTTAAATTGTACTATTAATGGGCTACTAATAGTACAGTAATATGTTCTTGTAGTACATAAACTATTAAACCAATGTGTCTCAGGACTCCCCTAATTAGTGGGGATGCCTCATTTCTCCTGTTCTTTGAACCTTATGCGTGTCTGGGGGATAAACTCTTTACCCAGTGAAATGTCCAAACCCAGGGTGGTTTTACAGGTGTAAGCACACCCCACGGAGGGAGTCTGTAGAGATTTTCATGGTGACACTTCCAGACACAGCCAGGGACTTGCACGAAAGTCAGAGTGTCTTCCCCTGCCTAAGTGGAGATGCAGCAACAGAAGAGTCAGAAATGGCTTATTCCTGTAGCATGGACCTGATGTGAACTGTGCTTGGTGGCAGCCCTGGGAGCTGGGAGGCACATCTCTCCCCAGTCTGTCACGTAGCCTGGACACCCTGGGTCAGCACAGAGATACTGATCTGGCTGCTGACATGGCTGGGGGAGGTCCCAGCTGCCCTGTGCATCAGGTCTCACCAGCAATCAGGGCCAATTCATTTATCTTGGTGTCCTGGGGCTGGTCTGAGGCCCCTCTGTAACACTAACCCTGGAGCTTTCTCAAGGATCTTCCCTGCTTAAAGGCACCAGCCTGAAGAGCAATGTCTCTTCTTGACTGGCACTAGTATCTGCCTCCAATCAGGCTGTCTGCCCTGGGATTTGTTACAGTGCTTCTGGTGAGACACGTGCTGCTGCCAGCAGCAATGACTGCTGACTGTCCCCTCTCTGCCCGGCAGTGACAGTCTCAGCCTCCAGGCATAACACTGTGCACCAATGGTATTTTCAGCCTTGGCCTGGCCTTTACATTAGCCTCAGGATTCAAAGCCATTGCATCACCCTTTGCTCCCAGTAGGATGTCCTTTACCAAGAACAGTATCCTAAGGTTATTGGAAAGCCATTGCATCACCCTTTGCTCCCACTAGGATGTCCTTTACCAAGAACAGTGTCCTAAGGTTATTGATTTCTTATATAAGTGCTAGGAAGTGATCAGAGGCTTGTCCAGACCCAGTTCTTGCTTCTGAAATGTCGTTTCAAATTAGTGTCGTTCTGGCCCTGCTTCATGGGGCAAAGGAGCAGGATATGTACAGTAAGACCAACAGCCTGCACAACAGGACTGTAGAACTAGCAGAGAGCAGTTTGTAAGCATCACAACTACCCATCTAGTGACCTCCACAGAGAGGGCCCATGGGCTTCCAAGAATCACTTCAGCTGGGTCATGCCAGGTGAGCTGGCCAGAGACTCGAGCTGTGGGTGCCACTGCCCGACACCCGTTTCTGCAAGGGGCACTGGTGAGGCTGGTTCAGGCACGAGTGCCACGCAGGTGTGAGTTAGGAACGTGCCAAAAGGTGGAACAAAGAAATAAGCAGCACGACAGAGTCCCACCTTAAATAGCAACTGAGAGGGACAATGAGCAAATAAGGACTCTGCTGCACTTCTCTTTGCACAACCAAGTTGTGCTACAGAAACTAAGTGCACAACTTGGCCAGCCACGGGGACTTTGCTCTTTTTTGATAACAATTGTCCTTTTGCAGCTGCTGTCCTTTTTCTCATGAATGCGCAAGGCTGGGGTAACCCAGTCAGCATTCTGTTAAACGTAGAGATGCTGCTTGGTGAACACTTGGACACTTAGGAGGAACAGGAGAAAAGGTCCTGGTACTCCTCCAGGTCTCTTGGGGGCTGAGTGAGAACTCCCCTGTGGGACAGCAGCAAACCTGGCTCATGGGAAGGACTGTCTCAGTGACAGAGCAAGGTGGCCAGGGGAGCACACACAGGCCAGGAGTTTGATTGCTTGGCAACCAATATCCCCCCTCAATCAATCAGTCTACACTCTCTCCTCATTCAAATTCCTGTAGCTTAAAGAAAGGGACAGTCTTTCTAGTAAAGTATCTTGAACAAAACAGATGTCTTAGGCTTGTACACACTGCTGAACACTTCGGTTTGATTTTATTTTCTAGGAAGACCTTCACCCAAAGAGGATTTAGCAGCTTTTGAGCTCACAGGCAGAGGCTGAGTAACACATTTTGCTTCCCTGCAATCTGTATTTTGCAAACAACTGATCCAGAACATAGTGTAGCTCCTGTCTTAAAGAGATACCGGAGCCTTCCCATGTTGAGAGCAGGCAGCACGGGACCTTCCCTGGAAACCCTTCATGAACAGGTGTCCGTGAAGGGACCTGCACTGCCTGATCTGGTCATGGTGTGTAAGCCTCAGCTCTGGACTCCAGGCAGGGTGTGCTGTGTGCCACAAGCAAGCTAGAAATGTGTGATGGATTTACCTCCTTGCCGGCAACAGTTGCTTGGTTTGACAGAGACTCTGTGCAAGGGACCCAAACACTGTGCAGAGTGAGGAATGCCACCCTGCACTTACGATGTCTCAGTCATGATGAAAAGATGCCAAGGAATTAAGAATAAAGTTGATTTTCATGACACAGCCAAGAATGCAGCGACAAGAGTTCTGGGCGAAGGCCACGTTTGGCAGTAACAGTTATCCCCCAGACACGTCTGCTGCCAGCAGGAAAACAGACTGCTGGGATGGTGCAATGAAATAATCCACAGAACAGGTTTTCTAACTGGGAAAGGTGCTGTGAAGCAGCTTCTTTCCAACCTGTTTGTAACCAGTTTGTCTGTCTCCTGACCTTTCTACCCCACCTACTTATCTCTTCCTTCCCTTTTCAGACATTTTGAAGTGGCACCCAAATGGAAGAACTTCCCAACCATAACACTGCAGAGAAGAGCAACAAAAAATGGTGCAGCATCCCATGTTTCAGGAGGGGCAAGAGGTCCAGGTACATTCTGCTGCCAGATGAACAGCTCCTGAGGAGGATCAGGCCAGACTACCCACCACATGCCTTCTGCTTTCACATACTGTGTTTATGCTTATTTTTCAGGTAATTTCACTTTATCAATGCAAGTCCAAGGTTTATTTATTTCCTCCCATGTTCCTTTCTCCATTCCCCTTCCTCGTATACCTGGAGAGGCACACACCTGGGCCATGATTATGTACTGAAGAGCAACTTAAGAATCTATTCACTTCTGCCCACAGCATTTTCAGAGGCCTTGCAGGAAGGCTCTGAGGAAGCAATGAAGTAAAAACAGCTGGGGCAATGTACAAGGTGTGCAGAACAGACTGCAAGGTCACAGGTCACCCAGCAGGACACAGGGAGGGAGGAGCAGATGTGTCTGCTGGTCCAGCTCCACAGGACACATCAGCTTTCCATACACAATAAAGCCACCACTCCTCCTCCACTGTCACCTTCACTCACTCCTGAAGGATGCAATGCTTCCAGAGAAAAGTACTGCTCCATGGGACAGCTGACAGCAAAGGGGAAGAGGTTCATGCTGATAGAAGTAGGTCAGTCTGGTCCAAGCAGGGATGGGCAAACTGCCACCAGCTCCCCAGGGGTAGAGCTTTTATGTCTGTGTTTCTTTCCTGGTCTTCTTTACATTATCATTGGGGTAAGGAATGATTTTGGTTTTGAGAAAGGTTCAAGTCATTAAGCAGCTACTGAAGTCTGTGGTGTTCCAAAAAGGAACAACTGCACCAGCATCCCTCTACACTCATGTAGTAAGAGTATACTGCTTTCATGGACTAGAGTGGACTGGTGATAGAAACTCTTATGTGTATTAAAACAGTTTATTAAAACAGGAAATGAGAACTCAGATATAACTACTTTTATTACCAAAAATGAATCTGATGCATTTACTGTATTCAGTACTTTTCTTTTAAAATTTATCTTTTATTCACTCATCAAGAACCAATAAGTTATAGAAATCAGAGTAGTTTTCATTTCCTTACCCAAGTAGTCTACAAGATTTATACTTTGTTTTAATGCTGACTCAGTAGCACATTAGATCTTTACAAAGTGTGTACTGGGCTTAGTTTTCCATGTAGATTCTTCTCAGACAGGCTACTTGTCTTGCACAGATCTCCATGAAAACTCCTCCATGTTATTAGCAGAGCCTTGTGGTTCCCTGGAAGGTTCCAAGTGCATTGAGGTCAGGTGTCAAGGCACACCCCCACTGTGCAGGTCCACTGGCACCCCAAGGACCAGCCCCCAGGCTGGCAGTGCCACCCGAACCCTTCTGCCTCCCACTGCTCTGGAGAGGAAGCCACCAGCTACCCCAAAGCTCCCTGATGAAGGCAGGGGCAATGATTCCATGTGACAGATGTTAAACCAAATACTCTTGAATTTAATTATGCTAAGAGCTGCAGAAGGTTAAAACCATAGACAAATGCACAGAACTGTCAATGACAATGAACCAAGGTGGCAACATTGTCATCCTCCTGCTTTAAACAGTGTCTAAAGCAACTTCTAAACAAGTACAACTTGGGTTATTCATGTAGAACTGAAACCAATTTCTGTTTGCTTCACCTAGCATGAAGGGTTTTCCAGCACTTTGGGAACTTGGAACTAGGCCCATGGTTGCCTTTTTCCCATCTGCTTCTCATGAGCAGGTGTTCTGTTTTGCATACCAGTAATAGGTTTTCCCCCAATAACAATGCAATCTAGTTTTCATGGTAACACACAAGCATTCTAGTCTTGCTCCTCTTCATCTCCATCCTCATCTTCATCCCCCTGATCTCCAGATTCAATATCATCTTCATCTTCAACCTGAAATCAATACAAGACCTGCTATGAGCAGTAACATCCCTTACTCTGATCCAACCTTGTGAAGGCAAGACAAATGCTGAGGGAGTGCAAGTGAGCTTAAAGCTATGCTATAGTTATCATGCCAGATCAATCAGTGCTTAATAAAGGCAAATTGGCATCTTGTAGTGTCACAGCTTTTTACTTCTCCCTAGGGATGGCTGACTACTGGGGGCAACAGGCAGCGCTCATCTTGTATTGCTGGCTGCCAAAGTAAGCTGAGAAAGGAATTCTGGTAGATTTAAGAGCCCTCTGTAGAAAGGGGCCTTAGACCCTTAGAGCATCAACTCCTGCCAGACCCAGGCTGCTCACACCCAACTCCTCCCCAGTCCCATTCCTTGGCTTACCGGTACACCGAGGTCCTTCAGCTTGATCTTCAGTGCAGAAAGCTTCTGGTCCTGGTCAGCCAAGAGCACCAGAAGATCATCCTGTTCCTTCTTGGATTCTGCAACTTCCTGCTGCAGTTTGCTTTTCTCATCTTGCAAGATGGCAACTGTACTACTGGTTGAGTCAAGGTGCTGCTGCAGTGATGCTTTTTCCTCAGAAAGAGCTTTGACTTCACTCTGGCAATGGAAAAACCCCACACTAAATTACACCATAAGCACAGTAATGTCTGAAGCTCTGATTTCCTACCAATTCCATACACTAGCCCTAACAGCTCTAACCCACCAAGTGCCCTGTGGTGCTCCTGCACTTTTTCATCCAAACAATTATCCAACTTGCAGTAAAGTGGGACCAAGTCTTCAACAGTGGCTATCTTCCTCTGCAAACTGGACTGGTCCATGTCAGAGTAAAGCCATTTTCTAGACTGTCTTTCTCAACTCTTAAAGGCAGACAATGCCTACATTTCCCAAGTGAAAAATGAAGGAGACACATCCAGCTTCTCCTACATAGTCTGAAACACTTAAGATGGTGAGGAAATAAGCCACTTTCATCTCAAGCCTTTGCTGTTGTAGAAGCCCTCCTCGCTGAAGGCTGAGTATCAAGTGGCTACGGTTGATGTTTACCCACTACCAACCTTCAGTTCTTTGATTTCCTGCTCCAGTCGTCCCTCCAATTCCAAGCTGGTTGCTGCTGTTGCCCCACTGTCTCCCAGCACTGGATCTGCAGTTGTACTCTGTGGATAAGCAATTCACTGTCAGTGCCTCACACACAAAGACAACAAGCTGAGACATTGCACAGTCAGTTGGAGAATTTCAAAGCACTTTCTTTTTACAGCACAACCATGGTATGATTGTTACATACATCATGTGCTGCAAGGCATCAGCAAACAGATCTGTGCTTCATGGAATCTCCATGAACCTGTATCCACATGTACACCAAAAAGAGAACACAAGGTGCAACTGTATTTCATAGGAGCTGTACCTTTTCTAGGCAGACCCTATTACAGACAACCCACCTTCACTCTGATGCTTCTCAAGTGCCACAGAAGTCCGTTCATTAGGCTAAAATAACAACAGTTTCACCCCAGCCAGCCCTGCCCAAAGTTATTATTCCAAAAATGTGGCAGCTGCCTTTCAGCTAAAACTGCCACACGGCACAAATTCAAGACCATTGCTTCTCCTGTTTCAGGCACAGCTCTGTGCAAAGGAGGCAGTCCATTGGGAGGTGGCCTGACAGCTGGTGGCAGCAAGGGACACTTGTACACTTCTCTGCCTCGTGAGCACACATAGCCAGCACATGTGCAATGGCATCTTCCATCAGAGCAGCTAAGAGCTTGGACAGCGGCAGTGCTCAAAGCCTTACTCTCACAGACCATCTGCACATCAAACACTTGTCCATTGTTCTTGTGGTCTGTGTTTCTGCAGCTTTACCTGTTAGCTCTGCTGTGCAAACATGTGCAATGTCTCCATACAACTTATTCAGTTCTGTAGTTCAAGGTTCACTTTCTAAAGCTGTTTGCTAGTTTTGAGGACACAATCCCATCTATTTAACTGTTCTGTGAGGCTTTACTTCCTAGAGAAGTGTAGCCAAAAAAAAACTCTGAAGCATTTGGAGGCCTGGACAGACAGATGCACCTACCATTTGCTATTCAGCTTTCCAATTAGTATCCCCAGCTGCCTGTAAGAATGTTGATCCCTCTCTGTACATGATATCACACAGTTGTGTCTCACCAAAGACTGTCTCCTTGAAGTAGGGTGCAAGTTAGAACACTGAATAGTTGTATTTGTGTAAAAATAGCAAGGACCAATGCCCTCACAGAGCACTAACCTGACTGGAAGACCCCTCTGTCCTCATGAGAGATTTGTCTAGGTAACTCATTACTTAAAACACTGTTGGAATCACTTCCTGATGAGTATTTCTGAAACAAGCTTGGTTTAGAACAGTAGCTACAGACAGCATAAGCAGGAAAGGAAGTCTTCAAGATTTAGTCCCCAGAGAGAAAAATCGACTTGTTCACTGGTACCATTACCTGTAGCTTTTGATTCTCCATCTGAAGTTTAGAGATTTCTGCAGCCTGTAGCTGTATCTGACTCCTGAGCATTTCCAGTTCCTTTGGAAAACAGAAACAAATCTTCAGAGTTCATTCAATAAAGCAAGGTATTCACATTCCATTTTTCTGACCTTAAATGCTACCAGACTGGCTGCTTCATCCTAGCAGATGTGAGAGGAAAGCTGCCCCTCTCTCAATGGGAGCACGGCAACCATTTCTCTAGCAGACCAAACTAGACAGCAGCATGCCCCAATTTCCACCCTGCTCTTACAAACCCTTTTCTGTGGAATGCCCATCCAAGGCACTCATCTGAGACTCATCATCTGTGCATTACTCTTTTTGGTGCAGAAACCCGTGAGGGCTTACTAATCCAAGCATCAGTAACTCTCTGCTGAGAGAACTCTGCCAGCTATTTTTTGAGCAACAGCTACCTTAAATGACTGAATCTGCAGCTCTTTAAACACTCGGTCTGTGCTGTACAATCTAATACCTGCAAACTTTCATATCAACACTTAATGATACATTTTGCCATAGGTAAACAGATTCTGCACATCCGAAGAGTCAGTCCAAGTGTCTTCTTTTGGCTCTAACCTGCTTAGCAAAACCCACCGGTGATTTTTTTGATGCATCACACTGATGCTCCCAGGTTAAGGGCATCACAAAGACACATCATTAAAACCAGCAACTTGTTCCTCCCTGAGGTCTGACAAAGCTCCCTTCCCATGCCTGGCTATCCCTGTCCACCCCAGCTTTGCTCAAACACCACAAGTTCACCTTCTGTAGATCATTACTGTGCTCCAAGCCACCAGATTTGCTGGTCTCTGAAGACTGCTCTGTTGTTCCCATTTCCAACTGGGAAGACTTCTGTAACAACAACAAGAAAATCAGCCTCAGAACTAAAAATCTAAATATAGTCATCTTGTCAGAAGGCAGCAAACTATGCTTGCATGATCAAAGCTGCCAGCAGAGGAGGTGCAAACAGGCTAAGAAATGCACATCAAAGCTCTCTGATTACACGAGAGCAGCTGGATGGTCTCCTCTAAGGTGGGTGCAAAAGCCTCTTCCACCAGTGCAAACGCAGGAGACATTCTGCACCAAACAGAAGCAGTGTATGTCACCCTGCACTGTGACAGCCAGGCCACCAGCAATATGTCTCAGGCTCCTGGGACATTTCCATCATTTCTTCCCACCCAAACCATGCTAAAAAGCATTTAATCTACATCTGCAAATTCCTCATGGCAACAGATGAGGCTCTGCTCAAGCCACCTCTCACCACATTCCCTATTTCCAGCATGCCATCAGTCAGGATGGCTTGGCTGCCACCGTCATGAGGATGTGCACAGCTTAGGGCAAGCAACATCTGAAACCAGGAACTGGCAGCTGAGACAGCACTTACCAACTGTTCTATCACAGAATCCTTCTCCCTTAGCTGCCCTTGCAGCAGCTCATGCTTGCTTTTCCATTCTTCCAACTCCTCTCTCAACTTGCTCACTTCTTCTGTCTGGATACCATTCATCTGAAACGTGTCACTGTGGGAGTTATGGTGCTGGGAGTCCTTTCCTGAAGGGCAAGAGTTGATAGCAAAGGTCAAACGTAATTTTCAAGTTAGCTTCAAATACACCAATTCAAGCACTTACTGTCTGTCCCCCTCTTGCCCTGCAGGGCAATACAACCCATGCTAACTCAAGCAGGGTACTTAAGAATCCTCTAAATAAAGTAATAATTAAAAAACATTCAATTCCAAGCTCTAATTTGCCACTTCTACAGGTATATGTGCTGCATGCTGCTTCAGTCATTCAGCTCATCCAAACTAAGGTCATAGACCAATTGCTCTAGACAGGAAGGAGAATTGTTTCCTTACATTTCTCAGTCACAACTCATTGTGAAGACAGAGTTGCTTTTTGAAATCATGCCATATCCAGCTAATGAGGCACCTTGACCTTGGAGTAACATTGATATCCTGCCCTGACTTAAGCATTAAATCAGCAGTCTCTCTAGTGACAGTTACAGGCCTCATCTCACACATCTGCCATACCACCATTTCCCTAATCTGGGCTTCCATTCCAGACCCAAACCCCAGCACAGCCCTGGGCTACCTGTTTGTGTTCTGAGCATGAACAGGCAGTGACTGGCTTGGATTAACTTGAACTGAGGCAGAGGCAGCCTGTCCCAGCAGCTCCCTGGTAGCCAGCAGTTCCCCAGCAAGCACGAGCCCTTACAGCCCACAAAGCTGTCTGCTGCAGCTCTTGAAATCACTTTGCACAAGCAAGATGACCCTGCATTATCCCTGCTGAAGCCTACCTAGCTGTACTTTGAGGAGATTGTACTGGTCCTTGTGCTGTTGGATCTGTGACACTTGCTGTGTCACTGTTGCCTGGAGCTGCTCATTTTGAGATGTTAAAGTGTTAACTCGTTGTTTTAGCTCTTCAAGCTCCTGGTCCTGCAGAAGGAAAAAAGGCACAGAGACTAGGAACACTTTTGAACAGAATTCTGTCAGGAAAGTGAATGAAGACAAAGAAACCTGAACTCCACCATTACACACTACTGGTTAGTGCCCCCTGGGACAGGAAAAGAACTGGAGAGTATTCTAAGCACTGACATTTCAGCTGACCCAGAACCTGGCATCAGTGTTTTCAGAAGTGTTTCTGCATTGCTTTGTTGCCTGTTACTTGCTTTGGGACATGGGGTATCAGACTGCACTGTGGTGTCTCTGAAAAGCCAGAACAAAAAAGACATCTGGAAGCACATGCACAGGGTAACTTCCTCTTACCTGCTCTCTGATGACCTTCTTGTAGTGAGTCACTATGTTGTCATGCTGTTCCAATGTCTTCTTGACCTCCTCCTCCTTTTTATCTTCCTCACTGGACTTGTAAATGGCTTTACTGATGACACCTGTCAAAAACGGTTTCTGTCAACAGCCCAGGTCACATCTCTTTGTCCTTAAAGCAGTGTCACAGCCTCACAGTTTGAGTTTATGGCATTAGAAACTCAACCTGCATGTTAATGAGCAATTGTCACAAAAAGGTTTAATAGGAAATGGCAGTATTGTTATGGCAGTGTTTGCACACTTACTGCTTTCCTCAGGCTCAGTATAGCAAATGGGTGTTTGGAGTCCTTCCTGTCAGAAAAGGTGTGTTTTACTTGCACTATGGCTCCTTTACAGCTACTGCCCAAGAAGTGCCAGACTTGGGACTGAAAGGGCAACATGCAGATCAGACTGCTTGAGCAAACCCATCTTGACAGTTGGTGCTTTGAGGTTTTTTCCTTCTCTAGACTGATTTAAGTTGGGCAACATTAATAAACAGGACACCAGTTAGATGTTAAGGATGATGAAACCTGTGAAGGGCAAAACACCAAAGAAAGTGTCTCTCATTTCCTACCAGAGCATGAAATAGAGCATTTGTGGTTTTTCTTAGTAAATCAGGTA
Organism: Acanthisitta chloris; assembly: GCF_000695815.1. Lineage (NCBI taxonomy): Eukaryota > Metazoa > Chordata > Aves > Passeriformes > Acanthisittidae > Acanthisitta > Acanthisitta chloris. The sequence continues at coordinate 19,631 of NW_008666585.1, read as the reverse complement.
GAAACAGCCAATATCTGGACTGCATGTGGCCAGGAATCAAGCTTCTGTGACCATCCCACATGCTCAATACTGCAGTCTCCACATAAGCACAGGTAAACACACCTCTTGGCCAGTGTGGTAACTCACAGCATCTATTAAGAACCATTTCACCTAAGAATATCAAGTAATCCAGTTAGAATATTTTTACCACACACTTAACCTGCAGGCTTGGGTATGTGATCTCTCACAGCTATTACTGTAACCCTTCAGTATCATCACACTACTTGGGAGAGCATTACATTCACCACATTTGGTAGTTCAGCCATCAGTGCATCACAGAAACTAGAGAAATGAGCATAACATTTCACCTTCCAACTCCTTGACCAGCTTGGTAAATTCATGATCAAACATCATGTGGTCTGGGCTGGAGAAACTGGGCTGTGGTTTCTGAGCAGCTCTGGAATAAAGTTCATGTTTGCTAATGAAGCCAAGCTTCTCAACAAAGTTCTCCCTGCCAATCCTCTTCTCAATCAACTGCTTCAGCTTCTCTCTAAAAGGAAGAGTCAAATCAATCACAGTGCAACACAAGAAATGAACCCAGCCTTCCCTCAAGGTGGTTTCTGCAGTTCCAGCTCTTATTATCTGTCTCAAATCTTAACCACACTGCTCTGTCACATTTAAAAGGCTCCAAGCTTCTCAACAAAGTTCTCCCTGCCAATCCTCTTCTCAATCAACTGCTTCAGCTTCTCTCTAAAAGGAAGAGTCAAATCAATCACAGTGCAACACAAGAAATGAACCCAGCCTTCCCTCAAGGTGGTTTCTGCAGTTCCAGCTCTTATTATCTGTCTCAAATCTTAACCACACTGCTCTGTCACATTTAAAAGGCTCTTACACCACGTCCTTCACGTTTTTTTTTTGATGTTCCTACATCATACTTACTTCCTATAATTCTCAAGGGAGTTGTCATTGTAGTAGATGGAAATGCCAAGCAGAAGTGCACAGAGGCCTTGAACAAGCTGCTCCTCTTCTCCAAGGTTTTCAGCTATCTGCCCTGTGAGCTACAGCTCTTGTTAAGGATGTTGGAGATATTTCATTGTCACAACACATGCAAACACACTTCTCCCTGTACACATTCCCAATACAATTGTTTTCACTTGTAAATCCAGGCTGGACTAGGAAGTCGACAGAAGAGCTGATAAAAGCCTCACAAAGCCAACTCCTATCTTGAAGCACTTGGCTAATCAGTGGTTTCCCTGACATTTCTTTTTTCAGTAACTGCCTGTTTAACCCAAGAGATTAGCTGTTCCAAAACAGACTTTCAGTGCAGATAGGGTAATAAGTTTGGCCTTAAAAAACAAGCACAGAAAAAAGCTTTAACAGAAGTATGAAGCCTCTTGGGTGTAAACTTAATCCACACTCAAAATGTCTGGGGGCTTGTTACAATAACCATACACTTGGCTGGTGGACTGAGGTGGTTTTACACTGTACTTTGACATGTGCATCTTAGGGACAGCTCAGTGCACATGGAGGACTGGGAACAAAGGGCTGGTTCTTTCTCTTGGCCCCATGTGTTTCCTTAGATGCTGTGCAGAATCCCTGTAAACCCATCTGGACAAACACTTAACTTGAAAGTGAATAAGCCAAGTCATGTCTAAGCAAGGGATTCTACTCTGTGAGCAGGCCAAGGATACAAAAGGGACATTGGCTGGATTGTGAAGGAAGTGGGTGACAGCAATGGAGCAGTTGCTTAGCCAAGTGCAAAGCAACATCAGTAGTCCAACCCTGGTCTGTACTTTGCTGCCCTGAAAAGAAGAAAACTCCCATGGTTACTTTCCCACAGTGGAGACCTGAAACACAGAAACCAAGCTGTACTCAATCAGAACTCACCCACTTCCACCAAGTCATGGCTTGGAAAATAGCCACTTGTTAGAGATACTGAACACAGCTTTAGTGCTGGGATGGAACAAGGATTACACCACCCATATCCAACTGTTTTGAGAGCAAACCAGCAAGCAACAGATGTGAAACGTGACTCAAGGCACATTAGCACCAATGTAAAACCACAACAAATTAGTTCTGCATTTTTAATCTAAGGGTGACATGAAGGAACATACACACAACCCCTGTAAACAAGGAACAAGGGGTATATTTAGTGAGGTAAGGATTCCCTGGAAGAGATCATCACCAGGGCTAAATTGCCAGGTGTTCCTGCTATTTTTAATAAAGACAATACTGGACTGGCTTTCCATTCAGACCATGTGCACATTAAGCCAGCGAGAGTAATGTTAACTGCAGTGTTTTATTTTTGTGAACTACAGAAAATGAGTTTTCAATTGACTATGTTAATTTTATCTCTGCTGCAGGTGTCTGGACCCAGCCTCCATCTCTTCCAACAGTAAACATTCAGATGGCAACCAAGAGTGTTTCCTGCATGGAGAACTGAATTTCCCAGGAGCACCTAAAAAATCCTGTAAAGTAACTGAAAACTCCAGTCAATTGTTTAAGGCAAGATGATGTATATAGAACTGCTGGGATAGCTTCAAAATGGGCCAAGGAAATACACTGGAATGAGTGGTCACAGGGATCAAGATGGTGGAAGTATGCATCAACACAGAGAAAGAGACTGTGCTTTAGACACTGGACTTCATCCTTGCCTCTGATAACCCCTATGCTTTATACCTCAAGACTGTTTTTAGCTTCAGCTAAGCATTAAAGGAAAAATAAAGGCCTACAAGGTCTTAGATTAAGCCAGTTTGCCCATGGAAACAGCCAGTGAGCAGCAGCGTAGCACAAAGCTCTGCTGCGGCAGTCTGTCAACTACCCATTTGCCATTGTGGTCCACAGTACACCAGGACTTGAGTCTGGCAGCTCTGGAAGGAAACACAAAGCTCCAAAGAGAGAATGCCTTAAAGGACTTCCTTGTGAGGTGCTGTGATTTGCTGCAGTGTGCCACCAAATAAAACCATGTTCTTAAAGGAGAACAGAGATAACAGATATCGAGACTGTGGCACTCATCCCTAATGCTGCACACATAAGAAAAAGATTAAGAAGGGCCAGACACTCCCTGTCATCACCATGACCTCCAGACTGCCAAGCAACCCATGTCAGAGCAGCAGAGAACACAGCTATCAGCACCTGTCTCCCGTTTCATGGTGAGTACTGCACACCCTCAGAGCAATCTTTGCTTAGCCTTTGCTCTGGATTCATCTGCAGCTGTGCTGTGACCCTGCCATACTGTCCACGACCTGCATACAACACTTGCACATTTCCCTTCCCTTTCATTTACCAATACTGGTTCTTATTGTCCCAACACTACCAGCCAGGCCATATACCAGGCAATAATGCCTGTACCTGGCAGCACTGCCCTGCAGCACATGGCCACGCCTTGGGCTTTGAAGGACTGCGGGCAGAGCGTCCCTTACCTCATCGGAAACATGGAGTTTCTTTAGCCTGTGCGTCCCAGCACTTTCAGCACACCTTCTGTGCTGGAAGCAGCTGGAAGCCACACTTGCTCTCAAGCACTGTATGCTTTTCTGAGGTTAAATTAACACATTCTGCCTAATGAATTTCACAGTCCAAAACACTCCCTAAAAAATAACAGCTATTTTCTAGACCTACTCTTGACAGAAGGCAGCTCTCCATGGCTGCTACTCTACACTTCAGGGCTGGTAATAGCTCAACCCCACCCCTCGGGACAGTTGTGATCAATGGGGTAAGTAACACACACAATTCCACAGCAGCAGTATTTCAGAGTTCTTTTTTTCCACCACCAATAGCCAACTTAGCAAGGCTTTAAGTAGCAGCCTAGAAGTCAAATGAGTCTTCAGAGTCATGTGCTAGCAATGAGATCCCCACTATTCACAACCAGTAGAGCCAAGGTTAAAGTTTCTGCTGCTAAGTAGAACATACAAAGTGGCTGGAAGGCTGGTTAAACAGTTTTTAGCCATCAAGACATCAGCAGCATGTTCCCACTTCAGAGGGTGCCTGCTCTTTGCTACAGGCCAGTCAGAAA
>NW_008666585.1:12375-15617 GCF_000695815.1 Acanthisitta chloris | reverse complement strand
AAGAAAGCACATCTGTTAGGTGAACAGATGGTCCCTGAGCCTGCCCCATTGGAAAGAAAGCACCCCTGCTGCCCAAGGTCTGTACCCCATAGTTTTGTGGAGCACCCCCAGAGAATCCCCTGGAGACAAAGAGCTTGTTATGCCAGGGAAAACCCAAACCCACTGCAACACAAAGCTGTAAGTGGAAACACATCAAGAAGCAGTTAAAGCAAACCTCCCAGCACACCCCCGACAGGAGGAAGAGGCCTGCTTTTGGCAAGCAAGTGCCCAAGCTGTGCCAAACAATACATACCCGTCGGTCGATCTTATCACCCTGCAAGTTACACACATGTTACTGAGAGCCTTCAAGTGGAACACGCTTCAGAAACACCCCCCAACATCTGAGTCCCTTCTATTATTTTGGGCCACAGACACACAACCAGTTTTACTGACTCAAATGGACCTCACATAAAAATGCCAGGAAAAGGATAAAAGGATATTTTCAGCTCGAGCAGGTGAATAAAGTCACATGACTGAATTCAGCATTCTACCATTCTTCTCAATTGCAGGGAAGCCTAATTGCCAGAGTTAACTAGCTCTTTACTTTTACAACCATCCAGGGAAAAGCACACTCAACAGGCCAACGTCACAAGGAGGCCTGACCTAGGGGGTGAGGGTCACTTAGCATTTCCCAAGTCTGACATTAACACGTTGAACAAGTTCAAAAAAGCTTTTAGCTTTGAATAGCAAACCCAACAATTGGTATAGGAGAGCCTGGTACAGTCATGATGTTTCCAGTTAGCAGGCACAGGTTAAACACTACCCAGGCACCACTTCAGCATCAAAACATGACTGGGGATCCTGCCAGTTGGCCTTGTCTTTTAAACCAAAAACTTAAGGCCTAGATGCTCCAGGGCCTGCTGCCTCTCAGAGTAGACAGCACCAAGCACCAATCTGATGGAAAAGCAACATTTGCTGTTGTTCCCCTTCTCCTGAAACAGAGTGCTTAAGCAAAGATGAAAAATAGCGTGCAAAAGAAAATCCTCATCTCCCTGCACTGCCCCTGCCCAGGAGCAGCATTCCCCCCAGAGCCGCTCCCCATTCCGGGCAGCGGCGCCGTACCTGGGACAGGATGTTGGTGCACTGCTGCAGCAGGGACACAGGTGGGTTGCCGATGCTGGTGGCCAGCTGCACCCTCAGGAGCTGCTCCTTGAGTGTGGCATTCTCCTGCAGAGCATGGGCCAGGGCCACAGCCGCACACCAGTTGGACAGCGAGTCCGTGGAGAAGAGGCCCCCGCAGAGCAGCTGACCGGCTGACACCGAGTTACCTGTAGCTGCCACAATGGCCCAGAGGTACAAGGGAGATTAAAAAAAGCCACAAAGCCAGCAAAAGGTTCAAGACAACAACGTACTGTTAAAACTCAGAGAAGGCAGACTAATGAGATTTTAGAGAAGCCATAAGCCAAATCACCTTGCTTGGACCAGATACGCAACAGCAGGTAAATAATTTGGCACAGGCTGATGCACTACACATGGGTGCCAGCTCAGACTTGCCTGCAGAGCTGCTGGCTTTGCCTACCGTCAATAGTGGATGGCAGGAGCGTGGAGACGATCTCTCCCTGTCCTTTCTGGTTTTTGTACAAGAAGCACTGGAAGCAGTAGAGCACAGCACAGCGCAGCACGAAGGGCTGCCGCTCGTTCACCATGGACATCAGCAGCACCACGATGGCAGGCCTGAGGGCAAAGGCAGGACAAGCTGGCAATGAAGGCAACTGCAGGTACAATTTGGGGTGTATTCTGCTGGTAAGGAAAGAGACTTCACCCAACTACTGCATCTATTACCCTTTCAAACATGGGTATTAAAATCAAAGGTGTTACTCAAGAGTTTTTAAAACCAGCAGACTGATTATTTGTGACTGCGATGAGCTGGTGTTCCTCCACAATATGTCTATTTCCCATCTAGTCCCCTGCTGCTCCCTGCTAGTTTCAATAATACTGTACAAGATGCCTCCTAAGGCCACTAGCAACTTGCAATACAGACAGCTTTTTCTAGCCTCACCCTTATAGTCAAATATTAACATCTCTGTAAGCTAACACTGTCCCCTGGTCTCCATAAATCAATTCTGTGCCTATTTTCCTAGCCTCTGAATCCTCTTGTAGACTGTCCTCTGGCTGACAGTGGCAGCTCATCCCAAGCTAGGAATTTCTCAGCTATTGTTCATTCCCTTTTCAGGTGCCACATAACAGTATCAGATCTAGGCCTCATCTCTGCGCAAACACACCTGACACCTTCATGCTGTATCCAATACAACCCACATGAACATGATGCTGTTGTTCCAGATCATAATTCCCAACTCTGAATTTTAAAAGTCCTTTGGATTAGACTGCCACTGCCCATATCAATACATCATTACCTAACACAGTTAAACACTTTTCTTCCTCTACCTTGGTGGATTAGAAGGTGCATTTACAGAGGCAAAGTAGTCTTGATTGGTCTGGTATCCTCGGATGACCTCTGATACAGTGTTAATGGTCTAGGGAAAGGGCAGAGCCAAAAGTTAAATAGGTACTTAAACATGAGCCACAATCTACCCCCTAGATCACTCAGAATTAGTGGATGACCCTGACAGCTCAGGATCTAAAAGCACATAGTGAGTCTAAGCACAGATTTATTCAGTTAGAGCATTGCACATGAAATCAAAGCAGCTGTAAAACCTGCTGAGCAAAGGTTAAGGGACAGAAAGCTCACACAGCCCCTTCCAGCTTCATTTTCTCTGCCAGATCAGTTTTGCCCTGACAGCCAATTAAACTGGACATTTTAAATAAATGAAAAGGTGAAATCTTTTAAGAAAAAAAGAACTGGAATAGAGGAAACAGTCCACACTCAATCCAAGCACATAGTTTTATCAAGGGAAAAACACCTCATGCTATGCTGCTGACAGGGTTTTTTAGAAGCTAGAAAGCCCTCATCACTAGAAGCTGCCATGGAAGAATACTTGAAGACTCTCACAAAATAAAGACAATAAAAAACCCACTCCCAAACCAGGAAATATAAAGAACCAATTCATCTGCTCTGGGATATGCTGAAATACAACAGAAAAAATACAAATCCTTTCTGGTTGCAGGATACAATGTAAATGCCTCTTCCAGTCACGCTGCCCACACAGGAAGCTGACAGCTCTGGCATCTGAAACACTTGCTTAGCAAATACTAATTTCAGTTGGTCTCTGCAGCAACTGGTTATCCCTGTGGACTCCTGCTTT
>NW_008666585.1:0-12316 GCF_000695815.1 Acanthisitta chloris | reverse complement strand
CCCCAGTTGCCATGAGGATTGTGCAGAGCTGCTGTAACAAGCCACAGTGGAACATGGCTTTCTGGCAGCTGCTGGTGGCACCAGGAGGGTTTGTGGGAGACACCAGGACACGTACAAGCTAGAAAAGAAGGAAACATTTCCCTGTGAAGAGAGTCCCAAGACATTCTGGAATGCAAAGCAAAACAAATGAACCCATTTTCAGTTTAACCATGAAACAGAACTGCTCCTGAAGATGGAGATAGGCAATCTCCATAAAGATGGAGGTAGGCAACTACAATAAACAGATGTTCATCTCATTACTACAAATGGCCACTTGATTTTGAGCTTCATACAGGGATTTCTTTACATAGGACATCCCTAATGATGGTTTTAGCTTATATTACTGTTACATCAAGTTATGCAATATCCCAGCCATTCCAGATTCACCACTGAAAGCAGCTCAGCTCATGAGCATTGGCAGGTAATTCTGAGCTACAGACAACACAGGGATTCCACAGTTGGTATATTACACTTAGTCTTCATTCCAAGAGAGCTCTTTAGGAACTGCAACGATAGGACAAGAACTAACGGGTTCAAACTGAAGGAGGAGAAGTTTAGGTTAGATATTAGAAAAAAGTTTTTTCCTGTGAGGGTGGTGAGACAAGTGGCACAGGTTGCCCAGGGACGTGGTGGTTTCCCCGACCCTGGCAGTGTTTAGAGCTAGGCTGGATAAAGCCTTGAGCATCCTGGTCTGGTGGGAGGTGTCCCTGCCCAGGGCAGAGGGTTGGGACTAGATGCTCTGTAAGGTCCATTCCAACCCTTAAAATTCTATCATTCTAAGTGCTGACATGGGTACTTAGGAGTTAGAGGAAGTCCTACCTGCAGCATGAGGTGAAGATTAGTTACTTTCTGTGCAGACCAGCCACAGTTGTCATCTCCAACTTCAAACCAAGGCTTCATGCGCTGAATGTATGAACCTTCTTTGAAGAAGTTCTGATTGGAATTATTGTTCTTCAACAAATTCTGTAATAGGAGGAGACAGTCTTCCACTACTATTCCTGGTGAGACAGAAACCCAAAACATCAATCAAAAGATGCCACATGGAAAGTAACTGGCTTTTCCATGAACTGAGGATGTTCCAGGTGGAACTGAGCACGCTCCTAACTCTTCATTCTTAACACACATTAGGTTTGGATCAAGAATTGTGAATCTCATGCCTGAAAAAAAAAGTAATCCAAGGTCACTCTTAAGTAAACACATCCACCTTGATCCAGCATATATCCAAGGAAACCATGGTTGTGTTTCTTCCACAAGTTTGATACAAACATGTTATTTTCAAAGCATATGCAGTTTGTACGAGTTAATTGAGTAGGAATGGGAAGAACCTCAAACAAAACCTCACAATCACTTTGTGTTCTGAAGTTCACCTACCCCAAAGTCAGGCTACGCTGTCCCTGTATTATGTGCACTAAAGAGAAACTCCCCCTGAACTGCACGGCAATTCTAAGGCAGCAGCTCTTCCTGGGTTACACATTCATTGTCTTCAATCACTGGCTACATCCACAACTCATTTCCAAGCTACTTGTTGGGTTTGGGTTATCCTCAGATAGAGGTTCCTCCTGTCTGAGGAACAGATAGCTAGGAGGGGGAAAGCAGAGAACTCTGAGCACATACCCAGTCTCCTAAAATTATTAAATGCCTAAAAATAACAGCTTTGAATCAAAGGTTTGCTTAATCTCCCCGTGCCAACATATCTGGAATAATTCAGCTGAGAGAGAAGCATTAGCTGCTCCTGCAGCCCACAAAAAGGTCATGGAACAGCAACCTGTCATGTTGTTGAAATAGATCATGTAGTAAACTACAACCGGTGGTAAACTCATGTGTTGCTAAAATGAAAAAGCCCTGAAGTGCTGTACTGTTCTTGCTCACATTTTTTAATCCTTTTCCCCTCCCAACAGGTAGTTGATTTGGCAAGGAGCTGACCACAAAACTGAAGTTTTTGGTGCAGCTGAAGGAACTCAGCAAGCTGTTAATTCCAGTCACTCCAAGCATCCAAGGATCTTGCAGGAGGAATGCAGATGCCTAACCCTGTAAGTGACAAATGCAGCACACACACACAGCTGACACTGCCATTCCAAGTATACACATTCACAAGCCTAAGCCAAACAACACATTCATTCACACAGGCTCAGAGAAGTTCACTGATGTTTTAACTAAGTAGGTCAGTTTTTAAGAGACACTGAAACACTGCTACTTGCACAATCTGGTTTTACTCCAGCCAGTGTAAGTTTTGATCCTTCTACCCACTGACCCAGCTCCAGTTAAAGACTAAGGGCAGCCTGTAAATATCATCTAGTAGTTGGTGCAAAAGCACAGGACTAAGTTTTAGACTTGTCTGTACCTCCATCGCTGTTTCCTTCCTCTGTTATGATATCCAGAAGTCTCTCAAAAGCATTTTCAAAGGCAACAATCTTCTGTATGGCTGCATTACTTTTGGTCAATTGCTGTAACAACAGGACTCCCTTGACAGGTGGGGGACAAAGGAAATTAAGGTCAGTTTTAGTAGTACTCCACTGCTTTTCACAAGTCACAGCTCTCAGAAGGATGCTGCATCAGCACCACAATCCTCAGCCACAATCACAGGACACAGCTTCATGCTCTGCAACTCTGCACATGTAACAAACCCCCCGTGGACACCAGGCAGTGGCTCCCTCATGCACTGACACAAAGGATGCCAAGTGGCTATAAAGAGGAAATCTGTTCTGTACTTACATCGTTTCGTATAACCTCCCTAGAGTCTGCTAGTAAATCCATCAGTCTGGACACACCTGCAAGGAACATGTTTTTAATGCAACAGCATTCAAAGGTGCAGCTTCTTCAAGCTGGAGGTCTTAAAGGCACCTTGCTTAAGACTCCTCCAGCTCCAAGTTTATCAGCAATGAACTCAGCCACTTACCCATGGGGCTGACAAGAATGATCTGCTGCACTTGAGGCCCTTGCTGCTTTAACAGAGATGTGAGCAGTTTCACTCCAGGCCAGCGAACATGGAAATCAAATTCCTGCAAACAGAGAGGAGTATGTGAAGTAATCATTTCCCCAGTGTTTATCTCAGATACACAGACAAATGTGTAACGCTGCTGAAAGCATGACATAGGTTTCATACAGGAAAAGTGGAACTAATGGTGTTCAGCAAGGTCAGTCCTGACTCACCTCCAACCCCACATGCACTGGATCTAAGAACACCTCAAATCTGACACAAAACCATGGCTCTATCCAAGCACACTACTACCCATCTCTTAGTATTCCAACTGTGACATTCACTCACCTCCACAAGAGTCAACAAGAGTGTGACATTTTCTTGCTGTTTAATGAAAATCTCTGTGAACTGACTTCCCAAATCATCCACTTGTTTTGCTGAGTTTTCTTCTGTAATGGTAAAAAACCCAACATATTGCAACACATCATTGGAACAACTTGCAGCTGAGATTCTTATTCTTACTAAAACAGGGCCATGGGTGACAAAGAGGTTTATAGTCACTGCCATAACGTTAAGCGAATGATTTTCAAAAACACCAACACAAGCTTTGCACAAAAGAAAAATCCTACATTATTCTAAACAACTTTGGAGTCTCAGAGCAGCTACATCCACATGTAGCTGCACTGATTCAGCAGAGCAGCTCCTCCAAAGGACCGTTCACTTGATGTGCAAAAGTCAAGAACACTTCACACTGGGAGGTTTGGAGTGAGTGGTAGGGAATATAAACCATCTAAAGCTCAGTTTTGGTTTAGCAATGGAAAAGACCTAAATATTGGGAAAGGGAGAGTAAATTTGGAACAAATGAGCCTCAAAACCTCTCAGTCTTGGATTCTGAGTCCATTTCAGATGTGCTAAAATTAAGTGCCATTTTTATTTACCCTTCAGTCATGTAGAACTGGGGGCAGCACATGAACCACACCTTACACCATTGCTTCATGATTGTTGTTACACAAAGAAAGGCAGAAGTATCCCCCGCAACGATACTCTGCACCACTGTTTTTCTATGCTGAGTGACAATTTATGTAATTGTTCCATAAAACAGGGGTATGAACGTACCACTGGTTGGCTTAGTTAAGGAATGTCAGCTCGAAAACTGAGGAAGAACAATTCCAATTCAAAGAGACTTTTTTATTATGCCTTAATTTTGGATAGGAACATGGCATTCAAGGCCAGTACAGGCTGAGACATGAGCTTTTCAACTGCTGAGCAGCAGCTTCCACTCCATAGGGGCAGGAATTCAGTTGTACATGGCCACCCCATGCCAAACAAGTCTGTTTACACAAGGGTCCTCACAGCAGCCCAGAAAGCCCTTGAACACAAATCAACTACTAGGGGAAGAGACCACAGGACACAACCACCTCCAGCCAACACCCTTCTCCCTACAAAGCTTCCTCTCCTCACACATCCCCTAAGCCACTCGCTGCTTGGCTGGCTTCTCCCTGCACAACCGCCAAGATCCCTGCCCAGGTCCTGTGCCTCGCCGAGGAGCCACTGCAGAGCCACTGCTGCTGCTCTGCTACCCCAGGCTGCCCTGCAAGTCAGATACAGCCTCAGTGTCCATGGCTGCTGATGGAACCACAGCCACAGCCTGAAGCACAAAGCACAGAGAATACACGATAAAGTCACTCAGTTGCTGACCAAATCCACAGGTCTGATTTGGTCAAATGAAGGCAAACCAAGGATTTTTCCTCCTGCTTGAAGCGCAGGATTTGCAGCCTTATCAAGGAAACACTAACAAACCATTAACAACTGAGCAGCTATAAAAGGGTCAAAGACCACACACCATCTCCAAACTCTGCACCTTGCTGGAGTATGGCAAAAGGAAAAAAAATAATAAAAAATCAAGAGACTACTACAAAAATCTGGTGTCAAGAAAACCACTTGAATTCAACTAACCCAATTCAAACTGTTGGTGATAGTGATTCCCTGCAAGGTATCAATGCATAAGATCTACTTGTGAAGGATTTCCAGTACAGCACAAGTTTTCTCTTTGGCCTTCCGGACAGAGTAGCTGATGATTTCTCTCCTGTCACACAGCTGTATTTTTCCCTTGAAGGAGGCCTATCAGTATAGCTTACAGGAGAGGCTGAGCAGCAGCAACACTCTCCTGTCAATTTCTAGCTGCAGAAACCATCAAATACTTTAAAAAAAAAAAAGAGAAAAGAGAAGACAGACTGTGTGCAAAGACAACTCTAGCCCAGGCATGTAGCATCTAGAATACAAGTCCTACAATGAGCTCTCTGAAGCTGAGGGGCTTAGCAAGTCTGGGCCACTCCTGGTTTACATAAATGAAAACTCCACACAAGTTCATCTACAGCAGCAAGTGCAGAAGCTCAAGAGGCAACTCAGCCAGGAATCAATTATACATGGATTGCACACCCTGCAGGTTGCTGTAAACCAAGGAGCTACCACAGACCTCAACTTTTCTCTTTTTAATAGACACTTAAATCAAAACATTTCACTTGGAGTTTTCCATGAGCTGTGACTGAACATCTTGTCCTTTTTCCAAACTCAGCTACAAACAGCAAGTGCTGGAACTCCTAATCCCAACTCTTGTCCTTGCACAAGTTCCAGGTGTTAAGGCAAAACCTTAGGAGTATATACACAACTTCCACAGCCTCTTCCAAGTTTGCTGTAGTTATTAACTGCAGTTCAGGATGTTTAGGTTTCTTCTATGAAATGTTCAAATCACATTTTTTTACTTCTCTCTCAACTCTTGCTCTTCCCATGACTATTTCTTCTACCACATTTTAAAAAGCGGGAGCTGGACAAAAGGGAAACTGCATCTCGCATTTATGTGGATACACCACAGATGTTGCAACCAGCCTTCTAGCCATAACTACCCTTTACATCTACACATGCACAGGGCTATCTCAAATAAAGTGAACAGCTTCCATATAGTAAGCTCAGCTCTCAGCAGTTCACTAACAAGCAGCACTGCAAACTACAATTTCATCCCAAAATAAACATATGAAGTGCACTTTGATAAAATTAGTATAGAAAGGATGTATTAAAAAATACATAGTGTTAGTGGTAACTCAGGGTAGAAGTGAACACTACTTTAACATGCACTGCTTAAAAGAGACACTGTGAAAGATGCTCGTGCAGCTCATGCGTTTGTGTCCAGCTTCAGGGCTTCTTGCAAACAAACTCTGTTCACCAACTTTGGGCCATTAAAAACCTCCCAGTTCCAGAGCTGCATACCTTTGTGACATCCTTATCAAGAGTTTATCATTACTACAGTCTCTGGAGATGGGCTGGCATTCAACATGCCAAATCACAGGAGAAATCCAACTGGAAACACACAAGCTCCAAAGAATAAGTATAAAGCAGAAGGACAAAAGCTCTCGCTGAGCTCCACTGCAAGTTTCTACAGCGACCTTTTAAACGGCAGCAAGTGTTACTGGTGTGAGTAGCAACTAGGGCTAAAACAAAGTGCCATATTTATACAAGTAAAGGTTCTTTTACCTTCAGAGTCATCTGTCAATGCAGATAAAAGAAAAAGAAACAAGACACAGGTTTACAAGTTGAACAGCTTTCCACACAGCACAACCAACAGCAGCATAAGCTCAGGTCTTCCAAGCAGCCATCCTAGCTTCCTACAGCAGCCCTGACTCTTTGGGGCAGCTCTGATGGAAGAGGCTGACCTAAATCACCCTGGACTCTTACAACATGGCTGATCTCTCACACACAACTCCGGTTGGTCAATTCTCGGCTCCTTGTAAGAGACTGCTAACAACGCTCTTGTCCAGTCCATAATCCAGGCCACTACCATGAACGTGTTCACCAGGACTGCAAGACTCTGACCTTGTTCAAAGCATCTTTCATCAAGGTCAGGGAAATGGATGAACAGGGAAAAGAAGGGCAAGTAAGCCAAGCACAATTGGAGATATGGTTTAGAATAACATTCAGTGGCCTTTGAGACCAGTTTGGTGGTCTAGCAAGAAAGGCTTTGGAAAATAAAATAAAGGCAGGAGTGGCATGGATTTTCACAGTCCAGATGGGCAGTGTCTACTGGTACACCTTGGGAAGGACAGGCAGAATCTCTAAAATGCCACAGCAGGGCTGAAAGGTTTTCACACTCAAATGTAGCACCTTAGCGCAGGTACCTGAGACTGCACATCTCAGCATCCTTGTTAAACCATCAAATTGTAGTGTCCCATTTGACATTAACAGCCAGAGCTGTCCATTCCCAATAGCCAAGAACTACTCAATTCTTGACTTATAAACTAGAACAAACAATTAATTACCCATCCCAACCTGGCTGCTGTTCAGAGAACATAGCTTTTAACATTAAAAAGCAAGAGATCCAGTGTTACTTTCAAGCAAGCTATATACAAGGTTTTTAGTGTTGTCCTAACAGCTACACAAGAACAAAGCAAGTCTCAGCATTAGTAAATCACACTGTTATAGTTGGTAATTGGAACAAAGCACGAAGGAAAGCAACCCCAGTCAATACAACTATTACTACCAAGGGCTTACCTTGCTCCTCCTCTTCTAGGTCATTCGATATTACATTGTAGAGAGTGTCCAAGGCATAGCCAATTATTTCAGAATCTGAACTGCAAATGAAAGAATCACTTGTCTTTAATACTTGTTTCCAGCTACTCTCAGTATTTCTTTCCTACCCAGGCAGTTCCCTCAGCAGCACTAGGTGCAGTGAGAAACACTGATGTGGACAGATTTATGGCAATACCATATACCCATGAGCTGTCTGGGCCCTGAAAGGAGTCAAACTCCTCTTCCCAGTTCATTCCTTCAGAGAGTCTGGTGACACAAGATGACCACAGGAAGCTTCACTGTAGGTGTGTCTTCCATTTCCCAAGTCACTCAAAGCCACTCCTCAAGCATACCAGGAGAAATCTCTGGGAAGGCTCTAGACCACTTCCCAGACAGTCATCCGAGGAAGCTGCAGACAAGCTTCAGCACCACCCCAGGAGAGACCCTCCCCACTATGCCAACAGCCAGAACCAGAGCCTGAACTTGGAGCTCCAGGTGACTGCAATGACAGCTGTGTATTCTCCAAAGCGGGCCACCCTCCAATGTCACCAACTCTGACTACACCCAGCTATTAAAAGGTTTTGAACTCCAAGCAATCCCAGGAAGCTGCAAGGCAGCCTTGCTACCCTCAAAGCATTAGTTCACCTGCTCACATCCAGACTCTTCTCCTAAGATCCGCTTCAGGAGAGACTTGTTTCTTCTGCATTACCAAGAGTCAACAATCTGTAAACCTTACACTACAACCAAGACACAGTCCAAGAGCTTGGGGGGCAGGATGCAACCATTTCTGCTGCTTGCTTTGTTGCTCATAAACCAGAGAAATATGAAAGCACGGATGGTCGAAAACCAAAGACAAATAAAACCTACCACCCCAGAGGAAGACACTTCTGACTGCAGGACAAACCTCACAGCATGTTCATGGCTTCCCCAAGCACCTGCAGAGCACACTGCCAAAACAAGACCTCTCATCCCAACTTTTAGCTATTAGCTTTCACTGACCTCCAACACATAACCATGTAAGACCACACCAAAGATAAATTTGCATTTCAAGAGGCTGCTAGGCTGGTTCAGAGCAGAGGCCTAAACAGCCACCTAACCTTTCAGTCTATGCAAACAGCCTCACCCAGCTGGTATGCTCACATTTTCAGCCTGCTTGTGTTTTCCCTTCACTGCCATTTTAGTTCTTCAAGACATTGCTACAAAGTCTGTACTTTTCTTCTCATACAAATGAAACAATTCCACATCTAAAAAGACACAGAAATTATTTCCTGAAAATTTTAAAAAACTCATCCAGCTGCAGCCTTGCTCTTCTTTCCCCTAGTTAGGGAAATGACAGCAGTTACAAACAAGAAGCAAATTCAATGTACATGTGGTTAAAGCAGGCCTTGCTTCTCTTCTTCAAAGAGCAGCACATCACAGAATGAGGACACCAGCATCCCACCTTTGCTGCTCACTGCCTTGCTACCATCTGCTGTTCAGCACAGAGCAAGTTGCATTGATTATTCTGTTCAGACTGAAGCTGCCCAGCTTTTGCTTTGTAGTGAAAAATCACTCAAGAAATAGACTTCCAGCCTCCCAAGAAGCCATAAAAAGTGCAGGCTTTAAGCAATGCAACAATCCAGCACAAGTCACCTTGCCTCTCCTAGCTGTGATTTCACATGGCATTGAAACAAGATATCAGGGCAGTGCCCCTGAGTTCACCAGCACCAGCAGAGCAGAACCATATGGTAGTGAAGGCTTCCATGTATTGACTGTCCTGCACAGAAATAACTGAGGTTTGTGCCTTAGGAGTAAAAAAAAAGGAAAAAAAAAAAAAGAAATAAAAAAAAAAAAAATTCTCTTAGGTTGATATATTAGGCTTCAAACTCAGTTGTCACACTGAAATTCGAAAACCTTGTTACATATGTAGAAACAAAGCAGTTAAACATCAAGTTGACTTCTCACTACAGTGCTTTCTCCCATACTACCAGTAAGTGGCACTGGCCTGTTCTACTCTCAAAGCCAAACGTTTTTTAAACTAATCCCTGGTGGGATGTAGCAATATCTAGACAGCAAGTCAGTAAAAGTCCTCTACCACATTAATATTACAAAATAAACATACAGCATAAGAACTCTGGGGTGTGTGAGAGTCTGGAATGTGCAAGAGCTGACTCAGGCTCCAAGATGGCTGATGCACAGAGCTGGAAATACGGTGAAAGAAGCTGTTTTCTATATAACAAGTTTTAAGCATTCAAGCAGGAGACAGAGTTTAAGGCAATCTACAAGTAAATTGTTTAGGAAGTGGAACGATGCCTTCCATTTAGGAAGTGAAGTATTACTGTTCCAGGAACGATGTCTTCCATTTAGGAAGTGAAGTATTGCTGTTCCAGGACAAAGACTGGAACTAATTCAAAGCAACAGGCCTAGATCCAAGGCCAGAAATGAGAATAGGACACAAGCACTTTTACTTTTCTCACCAAGTTAGGCCTTCTGTAATCTAAAACTTCACAGCAACAGTCCATGTACAGGACTAGCACAAGTGAGTGGCTCACATAAATAGTGGCATGTGAGAAGACAGCTTGAGTCAGTCATTGGCTTCTCTGTTCTCATCTTAAGCAGCTGCAATACAAACAAAAATAAACAGGTGGAAAGGAGCATTTTCCACTTGTGCAGAAAGCTTCAGGGTGCCTCAGGTGGACACTGGGAGAGTCCAAAGGTCACACCTGTGGGCACACACTGAAACAGCAACCACAGCACTGCCCTCTGCCAGCCCACTGGCCTCCCAGTTCCATATGCCAGTCACACCAGGCATCAGGGACAGCTGAGCCTGTGACTCAGTTAGCAACCAGTTATTCAGATTAGCTGGCTTGGAGTTGTACTGAGTCCCCAAGGCCTCACCTCTAC
Source organism: Acanthisitta chloris (assembly GCF_000695815.1). NCBI lineage: Eukaryota > Metazoa > Chordata > Aves > Passeriformes > Acanthisittidae > Acanthisitta > Acanthisitta chloris. Next base: position 1,917 of record NW_008666585.1, on the reverse strand, counting down.
AGTCACTGACACCAAACAGTGCACTCTAGCACCTGTAACACCTGCACTGAGCAAACACAGAGGCTACAATGAGACCTCAGAGGGGCCACAGCACCCAACATTTAGAGCAGCTGATGTGCTGATCCATCAAATATGCTACAGGAAATCAGTCTGCCAGCACCTTGTGGCAGAGCATTTCTTCAGCTCAAAACCCAGAACACAGAAACATGTGTTACCTGCTTTCTGAACTGCAGCCTGACTCACACAAGACAGGTGCACAGAGCCTCAGCACAAACCAATTCCAAAGGGACAACGGGGCCCAAAAAGCCCAGAAAAGCCCCAAGTCCCTGCACTGAAGGGTTCAGGTTCACATCTCAACTAGATCATCAGTAGAGCCCTGCCTCTCTCCTCAAAGTTCAAATCTGCCCTCAAGAGCAGGTAAGTGGATGAAAGCAAACTCCTTGTCCTAATTTTTTTGAAGGGCTTCCCCTCCACATCAGTGACAGTCACTCCTATAACCTTTCCTTTCACTGCCTGCACCAGACCAGACATTCCACTTTAACTATCCCCCAATGGAATAGGAATAACATGGACTTGCCTAGACAGCAGCCCCACACCTTCCCAGCTGGCATAACTGGGCAGGCAAGGAAGGCCTCAACCAGCACCCTTGGGTTGAGCACTGAGGCATTTCTTTTCCAATATCCATAACTGGAGCTAGACACTTCCTTCCAGATTCCTAACTGCTGTTTTCCTGATTTTCCTTGATCTTAACATTAGAGGATGTGCTCCTCCTTCCTATGTATGTACATATAAGTACTCTACACATGCCCATTTGACTGTTTTGTATAGGTTTACCATCTTGATGTTCAAACCCAAAGTACTGTCCCAGTACACCTACTGCACATGCTTGGAGCTTAGGTAGGTATTGGAAGCCCAAATCTGAGTGCTGCAAACAGGTGCCAAGTTACAACATGTGGGTACTATCAAGTACAGCAATGCAATCAATAGCAGAGACGGATAAAGATATTTCAAACACTGGATTGCATAAACTTTACATTCTAGCCCACACAGAGCGTTCAGACTCATGTCACCTGTCTTAGCAGCAGCCCTGGAGTCCTGCTCTCCTCTTTACCTGAACCCCTCCAGGACCATGCCTGCATTACTCCCCGTGACAGAGTTATCCTACCAATTGCTCTGATAACACACACTGGCAACAGCACAAACCTGCTGGCTTTGTTGTTCCCTATTAATTCTGTCTAGCTCACCTTCTGCCCAGTAACAGGTTGATTAGGGTTATTTCAAACCCTATATTTAACACCGTCAGGGAAGGATTAAGACAACTTAGGTGCCACCTTTACTGTAGAGCTGTTTTTTCTGTCCTTCATCCCAGACCCTGGAATTCTGGCCTTTTCACCTCTGAATAAGCGCTGGTTAAGTTCATCATCACAAAAAGCCACCATAACAGAAGAGTTGTTAGAAACTCATCCCCCCTCCCAGCTTTGTCAATACAGAGCACCAGGTCTGCACTTGTTTCAGCAGCAGAGAAGGGTCAGGGTAGCAGCCAGAGGAGGCTGCAGCATGCTCACCGGTCTGTCTGGAGAACATGGATGAGGTGCTCCATGGCCTGGATGCCAACCTCCAGCCGGTATTTCTGTTTGGAGAAAAACTTAGCCATCAGTGGTCTGAGCCCAAACACCAAACAAAGCAATACATAACAAAACCTAAAAAAAAAAAACAAACTACGCTGTTATTCGGCAAATTGGGTACTTACCTTGGACAATGACTTAAGAGCACGGACAGCATCCCTCCGGTCATCCAGCAACGTGGAAGAAGCTACTCTGTCACACAGCTTCTGGATCTGGAAACGGACAAGACAGGCGTGATAGAGGACAGCACGGCAGGACGGCGTGAGACTCCGACTCACAGACTAAGGGCAGG
>NW_008666584.1:11425-21709 GCF_000695815.1 Acanthisitta chloris | reverse complement strand
CACAAGTGCTATGAGGAGAGGCTAAAGAGGTTGGGATTATTTAGCCTGGAGAAGAGAAAGCTCAGAGGAGACCTTATTGCCCTCTACAACTACCTGAAAGGAGGTTGTAGTCAGGTGGGGGTTGGTCTCTTCTCCCAGGCAACTAGCAGTAGGACAAGAGGGCACAGACTCAAGCTCTGCCAGGGGAAGTTTAGGTTGGATATTAGGAAGAGATTTTTTACGGAGAGAGTAATCAGGCATTGGAATGGGCTGCCTGGGGAAGTGGTAGATTCACCACCCCTGGAGGTTTTCAATGTGAGACTGGATGTGGCACTTAGTGCCACGGTCTAGTAATGATGGTAGGGCTGGACTTGATGGTCTTTAAGGTCTTTTCCAACCTGGTTGATTCTATTCCATGATTCTATGATTCCATATTTTTAAAACTGAATACTACAAACTGCTACAAAAAATAGACTGACTAATTTTAATGTTAACTAGTAAGCAAGGATATATAATCTGGATGCAAATATTTTCCATGCTGTCATGATAAAATACAGCTCACTACATAGAGGAAAAAAATCTTTTTTATTATATATAGTACGTATAGATGACAGCATATCATCATTCAATGTTTGTAGCAATTAGCTGGTAACATGCAGTTTAAACCAAAGGGTAGTCTGGCCAGCTCTACCAGGGTCCTTCCCTGGAACAACCATGCATGCCATGGCTCTTGGACTCAGATGGCTCTTGGACACTGCAGCCAGAAAATCCTATTTACTTCTGAAATTTTAATGCACATAGTAAATAATCAATATCAAATAATCAATAAAGCAAAGCAGACAGTATAGTAGGGTCTAAGAACTAGTTTGAGAGTTAATTTGTTAGAGCCTGAGTATTTGACTGGGAAAAACAAGTAAATTTATACCTCAAACATTTCAGAATATCAAGAATTGCATTAATTGATACAAGGATTGGGACACACATTAAGCAAAAAGAAGATTCCCAACCTCTTTATTGATATGATAGCTACATCTGAATCCTTTCAGGTTGTATCATCACATGAATAAGGTTTGCTGCCACTGATTCATTCAAACCTGCCCCATCAGTGCAGGCAACACCGAGGCATATCATTTTTCTTAGTTAAGTAAAACTTGATTTCCTCAGGATCATTTAGGATCATTTTTGCTGTGCAAAGTCCCACATACAAACACAAAAGGCAGTAGAAAAGCATGTATGTTGTTCTATATCACTTTGCACTAGAAAAATATAAAACAAATTGGGATAGATTTCTAAAGCAAGATATTTATTTCCCTGCCTTCACATAGCAGTGTAGAAGTCTTAATTTTCTATTTTTTATTTGGAAGATGATGTTTGTTTAGTTTAATGTCTCTATGTCATCTTTGAATTTTCAGCTGGCATCATCACTAATGAAGTGGCATAATGTTTATTAGAAATACCCACAAGGTGTTTTGTGTGTCAGATGATTTTCAGCCACATGGTTATAACACAGGTGATTAATAATACTGGAACATTCGCAGAGTCTTTCAGCTCGGATAGGATAATAAATCTGTCACAATGCATCCTGAAGTGGAATATGGAACATGTGGTGAGATACTAAAAAAAGTGGGAAAAAAGAGGAAATGTGAGGTGTCACTGATCACAAAAACATTGATTTCCTGATGTTTCAAAAAACTCAACTGAGATAGAAGTTTTCACTTCAGGATGAGCATATGCATAATACTACCATTAAGTACTACATGCACTACAGAGTAGTGAAACAGGTAAATTGCAAGCTCAGAACATCTGCCCAAGTAATCCGTTTCATAGATTTAAATATGATTGTGCTTATAACCTGTGACCTCCATGAGGGGAGCACCTGCAAGATATTCCATGTGGAATCAATGGCTGCAATACTGTAAGTTTATTAAACCATCCCACCACAGTGTCACAGATTTTAAAAGCCACCATTGTACACAAAACATGGAGATATCACCCGTACTGAAGTATGTTCATGGATCTCTCCAGAAAAAGACAGTATGTTGTTATTTCGATGCCAACCAGAGAACATCTTAGGCTAGCACCTGGAAAGCATGCTATAATTTTACTTTATGTTGTGTGTTGTTATATGCACAATATGTTTACTACAAGGCTCTATTCAACAATTTGCTACAAAGCCACCACCAAAAGCTGACATTTCTGTCAGTTTACACAGTCTGATTACTAGCTAAGTGGAAAATGCAGACAGAGAACATTTTAGGAATACCACCAAAAAGCATATTTTGCCTATTTATTCTGAAGACTTGTGTTAGGCTTCATTTCTTTCCTGTGGGTCACCAGAAAGAGGACTCTGATCCAAATAGGAACTTGCTGGTAAAGATGGCAGCAAGACATTGCAAAGGTCACAAACTCTGCAAAGTCAGCATAACCTTCCACCTACTGATTCTGCGAATCAAGAAACTCACAAGCTGCTGCAAGTAAATCCAAATCCTATAAATATCAGGATCATGAAGGTTCCAATAAATAATTCCTGTTGAAGTCAAGTCTATAAACAACTTACTAAAACATGTCAAACTGTCAAACATTATTCATATTTTCGGTCCCCTTTCCAGTATAGGAGATATAACAAGGCCTTGCTGATACTGCCCTACAGAAGGCTGCTGACATACTGGTGCCTTTCCAGAGGTCCTTAAGAAGTTTGGAACAAAAGGAAGGACCTGGCAAATTTCTTTACAAATACTCATCTTTCTGGCAAGCTACCCAAAGAATATACAATTGGAAAAGTTATCATCTTGGAAGCAAGCAAGTAGTTAATTCTACCCTCTAGAAATCAATATATTTGGCTGTATAGTGTCTGTCATAGCTTGTTAGAGGGCTTCCTCCTCAAGCACCATAAACCAGTCTTGGAAACAGCTGTCCTAATAGAGCAAACAGAGATCAGATTTAGTAACAATAGCTCTGGTAAGGTTCTAGTATAGCCCACATTTTCTGAAGACAGCTACTGAAAGAAATTTAACCACAGTTGCACTAGCTGCATTCAACTGTCAAGTTTTGCAGGGAGTAATGTCTGGAAGTTAAGCTTATTTCTGTGTGATCAAATATCCTTAACTTCCACACAACTCTTACACTGTTGGACACAGTGCCCATCAGCAGAAAAATCTGCATGCTTAATCAAATTTCCGAATGAAGGGGTTACCCAAGGGCTACTACCTCTCCATCACTAATACTTTACCTACAGTTTCCTACAAGTTTTTGTCTGCAAATGACTTTGCACTTGTGGTCTGATGTCTACTCTGAGATGGGCAGACATTTCATTATGGTACTCAGACCATGAGAATATATCTATCCTAACAGACAAATTAGACCAAAGGCAGCTCAGCCCTGCATAGAAATAACATTGATCAGCTCACATCTTCATGGAAAATCATCTTCCTCCCCAGGAACAGGGTGGATATATCTACCTTTTGGGAATTGCCTCTTTCCCAATAGCCATCTGTGCAAGAATATCTAGGCATTTATCTGTTATCTGACAGGCAAAACTCTAGTTGGGAAGGGCTAAACTGACTTTGCTATAAATAAACAGCAAGGACAGCTGTGATCCAGTGCTCAACTCCATGCTCCAGCTTTGTTTTATTCCTCAGCATAAATGGAAGCTTAGAGACCAACTTCATAGTTTGGAAACTGTAACTTTAGCTTTCTCCCAGAACAGGCAGAAAATCATAAACAGCTAAAAAATGTGAGAACTGGTAGGAAATAATTAAAAGTCTCAAAATGCTTTTCAGGAAAACAAATAAAATTCCTGAACCAGAGTATAATTGATGTTGGAGGGAACTTGAAGAGGCTATCTAGACCAGCCTCCTGTTGTAAGCAGGGTCAGCATGGAAGAAGCACCAGGTTAGGGTTGCCTGTGGAAGTATGTTGGAGTCTGACTGAAAGCTGTTCACAGCTGCCAAACACATTTTGAGAACAAGCAAAATACAACAGCCCAGACTTAACCACTAGAAGGTGTCCTAGTTCTGACCGGGACAGGGTTAACTTTTGCAGCAGCCAGGAAGGGCACACTAGGACCCTGGGGTTATTCTACACCACCTCACATCATGCAGAGGAGATGGAAGGGATGGGGGGTACCCTTTGTTCTGGCACTGGTTCACTCGGGTGCAGTGTGTGTGGGCGGGCAGTGCCAGGTTCCACATGGTGAGCAATTGCATGTGAGCTGATTGCCCGTCTTGTACACTCTGTTATTAATATGCTTGTTACTGTTCATTTCCTTACCTCATTGCTGTTTCTTAGTAAACTGTTCTTCTCTCAACCTCTGATCTTTAACTTTTGTGCCTCCAATTCCCTTCATCCCACCATTGCGGGAGGGGGTGAGGGAGTGAATGAGCAGTGTATGGTCTGGGGGGGGTTCAGTGGAAACACTGAATTAGGGAATATCACTCCTAAACCACAACAGCCTTATTTGCTGTCCAACATGGGGCACGAAGGGTTGAGACAACAACAGATATGACCGGAGTAGTTTGGAAATGAATTTGTTATAAACATTTGCTTTATTAGGTCCAGAGCCACTAATCACAATGTTGCTTTGTCTGTTTACATGGTTGTGGTTCCTCACCATGTAGGTACTCCCGCATATGCACTAGAGCTAGTGCTCTTTCCCAAAGCAGCCAGGGGATCAGGATTGTTTTGTTGCTCTTACTGTGTGGTATCAGCATTTGACATGATAACACCAAGTGCAATGAGAGTCATTTGGTCCGTGTATTCAGTGTTGCCCTCCTGCTCTTACCTCAGGTGCTGCCACTGGGAATTCATTGATAATCATACCTGGCCTGTGGGAAGAGCAGGGGAGGATGATTTTTCCCAGCTTTTCTCCTCCTTTTTCCCCTTCAGGCTTCTGAATTTCCTTTGGATGTTAATGAAAGTGTGCACTTGGTGCTATGGCTACTAGGTCTCCTCAATGTAGTCCAAACCATGTTTAGGGTTACAAAAACATTTTTAGGAGGGTCATTCAGAGATCTACCCTGAGGGTGGATAGTCATGAGTGGCATGGAATGTGGAAGGATATGGGCCAGTATTTGAAGTACTTCTCTCCTCCAATGGTTTGGGAGTTCACTCATGAGCAACTACAGAACCCTGGTAAAATAGTACAATATTTGAAAGGAAAATGCCAGAGACATGCAAAGTAATGCAACGTGCTGGGCCCTGGCTACTATTTAGTGGAAACTGTTGCTATACAGCACCTTCAGAAGGAAGAGGAGGAAAGCAGAGCAACAGGCACTGTGGTCACTCAAACTGCAGTTGAACCAAAGCAACAACCTGGCCAGTAGCAGTAGATCCTATACAGAAGAAGAAATCAAAGACAAATCAGTTAATATAGTGAGGAATGAAGAGGAATTAGGGCCTTCAGGACAGGAGGAAAAGGCAGGACCTGAGATAATTAGCCCAATCCCTATCCCTGGGTGAGCTGCGAGATATGAGAAAAGCTTACACCTCCCAGCAGGGGGAGCACATTGCAACTGGACTGCTCCAATGCTTTGCTAAAACGGCGCACAATTGGAAATTAGAGGGCAGTGAAGCCAAGCAGCTGGAATCCCTGTTCCAGGATGCGGGCATTGACAGGAAGATTGGGAAAAATAGAGATTCTCAGCCTCTGGATGTGACTCTGGTCAGGTGTAAGGGGGAGGTAACTTTTCAAGGATGATCCATCAAGGCATTTAGGCAAGTGGAACACCATAGAAAAAGACATCCAATACCTGAGAGAACCAGGCTGTGCTGGAGGTATTCTGTAGGAATTCAAATAATGATGAGGCCCCTATAAATCCAGATGACATCCTGTGTACACAATACATATGGCAGATTTTTCTATGGAGTGCACCATTGATGTATGCTAACTCATTGGTGGTAATGGCATGGAAAGAAGAAGAATATACAGTGGACAACCTGATTATCCAAGTCAGGCAGTATGAAGAAAGTGTCTCTCCTTCCTCCCTATAGGCCTGTATCTCAGCTGTGGAGAAACTTACTAAGGACTTCCAGCAATTTAAAGAGGACCACTAGCAACTTAAGGAGGAAATGTCCTGTGCCCTGTCAGAGCAGACCAGAGTCTGCTATTAGAAGCAAGCACCCCGCTGCTTGAGAGAGAGGGTTTAGACCACAGGTCACCCTCTGTTTTTTTCTGTGTGACCATGAAGAAGACATGAAGAAGTGGGATGGAAAATCCTCCTCTGCCCTAGCAGCATGGGTACAAGAACTGAAAGGAAGAACAATCCCTGCAATAAATTTGTCATGGATAAATGCCACTCCAGTGTCCAGTGGGCGAGTCCTCAGACAGAATGGAAGGGTTGACGATACTTCCAATCCTCTTGAACCTTCAGTTCATATTTACAAGCAGCGAGTAATGAGTACCACGGCCAGGACTAGAGGGGCCTCCAGCCAGGTGGAGAGGCAGGACAATCAGATCTATTGGACTGTGTGGACCTGATGGCCTGGCACATCAGACCCACAAGAATTTAAGGCATTAGTTGACACCAGCGCACAAAGCACCCTGCTGCCATCAAGTTACAGTGGGGCAGATTCTGTCTGTGTTTCTGGGGTAATGGAGATCCTAACAGTTGACTGTACTGGAAGCTGAAGTGAGCCTCCCCAGGAAGTAATGGCAAAAACACCCCATTGTGACTGGCCCAGAGGCCCCAGTCATCCTTGGCACAGACTATCTCAAGAGAGGGTATTTCAAGGACCAAAAAGGGCATTGTTGGGCTTTTGGCATAGCTGCTTTGGAGACAGAGGACATTAAACAACTGAATACCTTGCCTGGTCTCTCAGAGGACCCTTTTGTGGGACTGCTGAGGGTTGAAGGACAACAGGTCGCAATTGCTACCACAACAGCGCATCATCAGCAACACCACACTGAGACTTTGTGATTCCCATCCATAAGATGATTCATGAACTGGAGACCCAGGGAGTGGTCAGCAATACACAGTCACCTTTTAATCATCATGGTCAGTGTGTAAGTCCAGTGAAGAGTGGACACTGACAGTAGACTATCATGGCCTGAACAAAGTCACACCAGATCTGAGTGCTGCTGTTCTGGACATGCTGAAACTTCAGTATGAACTGAAGTCAAAGGCAGCAAAGTGATATGCTGATAACCACTGACATTGCCAATGTATTTTTCTCTATTCCTTTGGCAGCAGAGTGCAGGCCACAGTTTGCTTTCACCTGGTGGGACATCCAGTACACCTGGGACCGAATGCCCCAGAGATGGAAAAACAGCCCCACTATTTGCCATAGCATCCAGACTGCACTGGAACAGGGTGATGCTCTAGAACACCTGCAGTACATTGATTACATCATTGTGTGGGGCAACACTGCAGAGGAAGTCTTTGAGAAAGGGGAGAGGAGAGGATAATCCAAATCCTTCTGAAAGCTGCTTTTTCTATAAAGCAGAGTAACATCAAAGGACCTGCCCAGAAAATTCAGTTTTTAGGAATAAAATGGCAAGATGGACATGGTCAGATCCCAAAAGATGTGGTCAACAAAATAGCAGCTATGTCCCATCTGACCAGCAAAAAGGAAACACAAGCTTTCCTAGGTGCAGTTGGCTTTTGGAGAATGCATATCCCAGACTACAGTCAGATTGTCAGCTCTCTATACCAAGTGACCTGGAAGAAGAACAATTTTAAGTGGGGTCATGAAGAACAACGAACTTGAACAAATTGCATAGGAGATTGTCCATGCAGTAGTCTTTGGGCCAGTCCGGACAGGACAAGATGTGAAAAACATGTGCTAGACAGCAGCTGGAGAGAATTGTCCATCCTGGAGTCTCTGGCAAAAAGCATGAAGGGAGACTCAAGGATGCCCCCGGGGGTTCTGGAGTCGGGGACACAAAGGTTCCAAGGCCTGCTACACTCCAGCTGAAAAGTAGGTATTGGCAGCTTATGAAGGGGTTTGAGCTGCTTAAGAAGTGGTTGACACAGCTCCTCCAGGCACCCCAACTGCCAGTGTTGTGCTGGATATTCAAAGGGAATGTCCCTTCCTCATGTCACACCACCGACGCTATGTGGAGTATGTGGGTTGTGCTGATCATACAGCAAGCTCAGATGGGAAAGCCCAGTTGTGCCGGGATCCTTGAAGCCATCACAAGCTGGCCTGAAAACAAAAATTTTGGACTGTCACCAGAGGAAGAGGATGAGAAGGTGACAACTGCTGAGGAGAACCCACCATATAATCAGTTGCCAGACAATGAACGGGTTTTGCCATATTGTAGGGATACACTGGAAATGGAAAGCTGCCATATGGAGTCCTACACGGCAAGTCACAGAAGCTATTGAGTGACAAAGTGGATCTAGTCAGGTTGTGGAGCTGAAAGCCATCCAGCTGGCTTTTGATATCGCTGAGCATGAGAAATGGCCATTGTTCTACCCCTACGCTGACTCATGGATGGTAACAAATGCTCTGTGGGAGTGACTAGAATGGTGGAAAAAGACCAATTGGCAGCACAGAGGTAAACCTAGCCGGGCTGCTGAATTGTGGCAGGACATCACTGCTCAGATAGAGAAGCTGGTTGTAAAAGTACGTCATGTAGACATACACATACCCAAGTGTTGGGCTACTGAAGAACATCACAACAGACAGGTTCCAAGATCAAAGTGTCTCAAGTGGATTTGGGTGAACTATGTCTGGCTCAGGGGGCCTGTGATACCTCAGGTCATCAGGGAAGAGATGGAACATACAGATGGGCTTGTGATTGAGATGTGGACTTAAGCATGGACACTATCTCCCAGGCTATTCATAACTGCAATCAAGCAGGCCAAGTGGGTAAAGCCTCTGGTATGGTGGACAGTGGTTGAAACACAAGTATGGGGAGGCCTGGCAGATTGATTGCAGCACACTCCCGCAAACCCACCAAGGCAAGCACTACATGCTTATCACGGTAGAAGCAACCACAGGATGGCTGAAGATGTACCCTGTGCCTCACGTCACTGCCCAGAACACCATCTTGGGCCTCGAAAAGCAAACTCTGTGGTGACATGGCAACCCAGAAAGAATTGAGTCAGACAATGGGACTCATTTCCGAAATAACCTTATAGACACTTTGGCCAGAGAGCATGGTATTGAGTGGGTGTATCATATCACCTACCATGCATCAGCCTCTGGGAAAACTGAGTGGTACAATGGATTGTTAAAAGCCACATTGAAGGCAATGAGTGGTGAAGCCTTCAAATATTGGGATCTACATTTAGCAAAGGCTACCTGCTTAGTTAACACTAGACGTTCTACCAATTGAGCTGGCCCTGCCCAATCAAAACCTTCAGGTCCTGTAGAAAGGGATAAAGTCCCTGTGGTGCACCTGAGGAATATGCTAGGGAAGACAGTCTAGATTAGTCCTGCCTCAAGCAAAGGCAAATCCATCCGTGAGATGGTGAGTAATGCAGAAGGTGGGTAATGTAGAAGGATGGGGAAGCATGGTGTGTACCTAAAAGGGAATTGATTTTTGGGTGAGAACAGTAAGTAATATTATATTGTATAATACTGGTTGCTGAATGATACTGCCACTGTATGCTATAACTCCCATGGAGTGCTCCAGATACACCTGTCATAAGTTCTTGATCCAGTTTGTCACAACTCAACAGCACACCAGCCCCCCTGCCCTGAGAGACATTTAGGATGGCTAGAACACAGAGTCATGGACTAAATGAACTCAACAGACCTTTCGGTGGGACAGCTGTTGACTAAGGGAATGATACCCATGCTTGTAGTATATACATATACATATATATATACATCCATTAATATATGTATGTGTATATGTATATGCATTGGAAATGTGTAGGATCTGGGCATGATGTAGATGGTATAGAATAACAAGAGCATAATGTCCTGGTTCTGGCCAGTACAGGGTTCACTTTTGCAGTAGCCAGGAAGGGCACACTAGGATGTTGGGATTATTCTATACCACCTCATGTCATGTGGAGGGGACAGAGGGGGTGGGGGATACCCTTTGTTCCAATGCTGGTTTGATTGGGTGTGGGGTCGTCCCCACTCTGCGTAGTACGTCAAAGGATACGAATAGGTACGGTCGCTCACGAAACCGTATTCGATAGCGATAACGAGAATCGAACAGTCAAAGCAAAGAGTAGGATAGAGGATAGTCAGGTAGAGAGCGGCCTGAATAAGCCAGAAGAGAAAGGTTGATTAGTAAGGAATTGTCTTAGTTTATTAAGCATGAAAAGGGTAGAACTTGGGGCATTATTTTAGCTTAGGTAGCATAAAACAGGGAAGAAAATCTAGATGCAGCTGGACTCAGGACCT
>NW_008666584.1:3337-11381 GCF_000695815.1 Acanthisitta chloris | reverse complement strand
AAGCTGATGAAGACCATCGGCCTTCCTCCCGACGACCCCCGGACGACCGCCAGAGTGTGGGGTGTGGGGTGTGCGGTGTGCAGTCAGGTAGTGCCAGGTTCCACATGGTGAGCAATTGCATGTGAGCTGGTCACCTGTCTTGTACACTCTGATATTAATATAGTTGTTACTGTTCATTTTCTTACTTCATTGCTTTTTTTGTAGTAAATTGTTCTTCTCTCAACCCCTGATCTTTACCTTTTGTGCCTCCAATTCCTTCCATCCTGCCATAGCGGGAAGGGGTGGGGGAGTGAGCAAGCAGTGTATGGTCTGGGGGGCTTGAATACCTCTCCTAAACCATGACAGAAGGTAATGGAAACTACCAGGGGTGGCATTCTATGTGCCCTGAAGATTTTAAAACAAGGATTTGTCCTATCTACAGCAGAGAACTGCTCATCTGTTTGATATAACAGCCCTCATACATAGTTGATCCCCCCTGAAATAAATAGCTCTTTGAGAGTAATAAGCAGTGCATTAAACTCAAATCCAATTCCTTGGCTTTCAATACTATTGAGCATTCTGCCATCCAAATATTAAATGTGAAGCAGCTGCACTATAAGAGTGCCAGAAATTTATGGTCAATAAAGATCTGCCACTCGAGGCTAACATAAATGAAGAACAAGCCATCTTCCTAAAACCCAGAAAACTGTTTTAAATATGCATCTCAAATCTTTGGGCAGAACACACAGATCTCACATCTTAATGGCATTTAGTATAGGTATCCAGTAGTACTGTAGGTAAGAAATGAATTTTTAATCCATTTAGTACGCCAGGATCTACCTTATTTTGGCAAGAAAAGTCTATCTAAACTAATTTGCAGACAAAGAAGTCATGAAAGGTGTACACATCTTCTGCATAAGGAAGGATAAGTATTTTAAGACAATTTCAGAACTCTTAATGGTTCTCATTATTAAACAATTCTGGAATGTGCAGTGATGTAAGGAATATCAGTGAAATGTATTAGGTTGTTCCAGAGTCTACAGTAGGTTTTCTATAAATAAATAGTGCATTGTTGGTTGAATACCTATTGTGAGAGAAATAGAATGTCAATACAAAATTCTACAAATAACTGGTTTTTTATAACTTATTGGGTATTTCCAAATATTTTTCAAAATTTTCAGGCTTTTTACATCGTTTTGGCATTTAAGTTTGGTGGGTGACGGAGCTTATATTTTCATAATGGTTCCCTCTTGCTCTAAAATGAACTAAAACAGATGATGGAAAAATTCTATCATTTCTATCAGAGAAAATGAAATCATAGGATGCAAAAATAATGTGCAAGATCTTTATTCAATCTGTGGAAGTCAAAGGCCCTGTAAAAAAAAGTTAAAAACAGAAGGACTATTGTTCCAGTTTGTTACTAGGAATTTAGGAACTATATTGCCTTTTCAATGAAAGAATACTTTAATGCATCTACAGAAATATGAGAAGAATAATGATGCCTATCAAATCCTTTGCAATGATTCAAGTTTTACAAATAAATCTTCAGAATTCAGTAGCAGGAAAAAATGTATGCATTGCAAAATGGACAAAGCAAACCTTGTCCTAAAGCTATAGCGAGGATGCTGAACTCTTTTGTTTAATACAACTTTTGTTCTCAAAGATACCTATGCTTTGGGAAAGCAAATTATCCATAGTATTCAGATCTTCTTAAAGCCTGATAGCTATGGGATTCCTCTTAATTTAGGGATTAGCGACATATAAGTGAACATTCACCCATACCATGAAGCGATCTTCCTTCATGAAAATAAGCTGTGTTACAATACCAGAATGTACCTTGAAATGTTACTTGGAATTGTATCAAAGAATTTTCTTTTCTTTGTAAAAAGATATTTTTAAAAATCATTTTTACTCCATCTCATATAGAACACAGTGTGTAGTTATCAGGTACAATATACAATTGTGTATTTCTGACCCTGATGCAATCAAACTAACATGGACTAAATTTTCCTGAGAAATTTCCTAATGTGATATTATTTATAGTCATCAAGAACACCGCAGGGGCTTTTTCGTAATTAAGTTTTAACATGGCAAGAAGAAAAAGGCCAGATGGCCATCTAGTGCTCACTGTGAGAAAGGCAAGTGATCAAAACGCCCCATTTCACAGTGACTTCGCATATCTCCTTTAACAGTGAAAACATTTTCAGTCATGGTTCATGCTATTTCTCAAAAGCTGAAAGCTAAAATTCAGGCTGAAACACTGAAAACCATAATAAACAGGTTCATTTCACCCTTTTGGTTATAACCCTGAGTCTAGACTTTCACAACACAGCAGTATGGAGCAGGAATACTGGGGCATGCAGCTAGGATTTTCAAAGACTCTCAGGTGCTGCATGAATACATTGAATTTTGGTAGCTGTCAAGTGCCTAGCTCCATTTGGTTATGTAAATAATACCATCTGATATGCTGATACCCCATATTATTATTCATAAAATCACAGAATCTTAGAATGGTTTGGGTTGGAAGGGACCGTAAAGATCACGTAGTTTCAACCCCCCTGCCATGGGCAGGGTCAGTTTCTACTAGACTAGCTTCCCTGGGCAACCTGTTCCACTGCCCCACCACCATTACCACAGTAAAAACCTTCTTCCTAATATCTAATCTAACCTACCCTCCCTCAGCTTAAAGCCAATCCCCTTTGTCCTGTATGCCCCTGTAAGAAGTCCCTCTCCAGCTTTCTTGTATGACCCTTTTAGGCACTAGAAAAGTCAGATAAAGTTTTCTTGCCTTTTCATGTGCACAGGCTCTCTGAAGCCTGTGACTACATCCAGGCTGCTCTGAAGAAGGGTTATGCTGAGCCCCCTTGCAGATCTTTGCCATGAAAGCACAACAGACGCACCCTGGCATGCGGAATCCAAGAACATGCTGTAAGTCTCAGGTCTGGTCTTGCTCTGAGGGCAGATTCATAGCCATAGCAAAAAATATAAAGACAGATGTAATAGGATTCTTCGGCTGCAGTATGACCTGGTGCTGAACCAGAGCAAGTATTTGCAGAAGATCGGTAAGTCAAAGCGTGCTTATGGCTGTCAGTACGTGTCAGGGTGGAGTTAGACGAAACAATTGTTACAATTGTATGGTAATGTTTGTCTGTACATTATAGAACATATTCAGTGCAAAAAAATCACATTTCACCACAAACAAAAGTCAGTTTGTTCCCCTCAAATGCAAGAGGAATCTTACCATTGACTTTGGCAACATTACATTTCTTATGAAATGAACTCATTTGTGCTCATAGATATTTATCATACTAGTTGCCCTTCATAGAAATGCAGATATTATCATAGATTCATAGCATATGTCAGGTTGGAAGGGACCTCTGGAGATCATATCTTCCAACCCCCATGACCAACCGAAGAGAAGGGAGAAGGTCTTCTGCCACCAGAGTACTGACACCACCACTCAGAAACTTAGGCTGAATCTCTTTTACAAAATGACAATATTTTTAATACACTTCCCACTTCAGCGTGCTCTGCCTGTCACAGTGTGGTTCCATTTCAAAAACAACAAAATCCTTGAGGAAAATTGACAACCCTTCCTGGAAATAGAAATGTTTCATGAAAGCTATTTCTAACGTGTCTGAAGATGCAAGACACAACAATTAAACACCTCATCAGTACTTGTTCATTAGGAATGGCCCTTTTGTGCATAGTGACTCCTAATTAGCACTATCTTTATCCCTGCTAGTTCACTAGCTTGCTGCCACTGGGTAAACATTGCGATGTTGGCCACTGGCATGGATGTCTTCTGTACTCATATATGTGGGTTCTTGTCCTACCTCTGCCTTCTTTGTTAATTATTGCCACAGAGAATTATACCATCAAGCTTTATTTGAAGGTATTTCCAGCATGAAGATGGAAGAAATTAAGTGACATTATAGTTAATGAGGGACCACCTGAGCCCTATAGCAATTTCTACAGGCATATGGGATCTGGTGGGCTATTCAAGAATGTAGAAGAAATACCTGAGGTGATTTAATTCATTAAATAATTCCCTAGGTTCTTGCTAAGTACTACACATACACAGGTCATACTGTTCTCCTCTTCTTTTTTCCTGTGTACAATTAATGAGATGACACACTGAGGAGTGGTTGGATTTAAGTGTAAGAAGAGATGCCACACATGCAAATGTCCTGAAGGCAATCCACAGGAAAAACTTCAGTGTAACCTGGCACTACAGCATTTTTCAATCTAGGTAACTGCATTTACCCCAGATAAGAGAATAATATACTAAGAATAAAAGGGAAATCTTTTTAAAACTATCTCGGGGATGGAAGCACATCCTCCAACACATTTGGTGAAAGATATTTCTTAGTCCCTGCAACATTTAAAAAAATTCCATCATCCTAGCCTCCAAATCTTTACTCCTGTCACATTTCAAAAGACCAGATTCAGACCTAAGAGACCTGCAAAGAACAGCTCACTGTAAAGAAAATAGTATGGGTTGATTATGATAGGAATACTTCAGAACTTATGACTATGCACTATAGCCAATATACCCTCTAGGTCTTGTCACTTCAATGTCTAGATGAGGGATGATATACAAAACTAGATAACACTGTAGCTCATGCCAACCTAACTGCTTGTGTTTCCTTCCCATACAACCACAGGAAAAGAGGTAGGACTGCTGACGCCTGTCTTACCCAGATCCCTTAGTATAGACATAGTCTAAGGGCCTAAACTTGCTCCTGCTAAATACTGCATTGATTGTAGCTCTTTTTCAGAAAAGGCTGAAATGAGAGACAAAACCCTTCACTTTTCTCATAAAACTAGAAGACAATGTTCATGGTAAAACTCTTTGCTTGGAGCAGAAAGCAGAAGACAAGCTCTTTGCTGGTTGTAACTACATCACCGACTAATGAAGGACAAAAGGGGAATTTGTTTTGTGCAGTCTGCTATGGTCCTAGGACCACCTATCTGGCCACATGTCATGTGCACTGGCAGTCAAGTTCATGGAAGTTGCCAGTCCTATGTCTGTCCATACATCTAAACTTAAAAGACAGTACAATAAGATCTCTGTATGAATACCCAAAGTGCCTTGCTGCTGCTGCCAAAATTACCAGCATATGTCAAGGGCAAACTACTGGTGTTCCTCATGGCCATGCTGCAAGTGGGACACAGGGGATGGTGACCTGGCAGAATACTGAGAGGCAAGCTGCTTTGAATTTGTCCTCGCTGCACTAAGGTGTGTACATATGAGCCCAAGTACAGAGAGAAGGCACATTCTCACCCAAACAAGAACCCCTCCAGCACACCAGAGAGCTACTGCATATGCAGCTCTGGTTCTTCTTTTCTCCTCTGCACTTTGATGAGAACAGATCTATGTGAACATAAAAATACAGAACTACACCTATAATGAGATCCATCAGAGACAAACAGTCTTTTAATTGCTCTTCAGAAGTTTCATTGCAGCTGCATTTAAGGGAAAAAAGTCTCTTCATCCATTAAGGGTGAATCTTGGCATGGTCTTACCTCAGCTTCATATCTGGCTCTCTTATTGCAGAACAGTTCATAATCTCTCTATATTTGTCTGTACCCTATACTTCTTTGAGGTAGGGAAGAATTAGTATATTTTCGTAGAACCATAGAATGGTTTGGGCTGGAAATGACCATAAAGACCATCTAGTTCCAACCCTCCTGCCATGAGCAGGGACAGTTTCCATTAGACTAGGCTGCTCAGAGCCCCATCCAGCCTGTCCTGGAACACTTTCAGGGCATTTTCCTTATAGACAGGAGAATGAGAGGCACAGAGATGCTTCTTCCTTTGGTTGAGACCCATGGCAGAAGGGAGAACTGAGTGAAAATCCTTGCAGCCACAAGGCTCAGTGTTGTTACCTTTCAGACTTCTGGCAAATATACAAAGACTTGATTAGTACTATAGTATGGTATGAAATTCATGCATGAAAATATACCTGTGAGAGTAATGAAATTATCTTCCATTTGCCTGTTTGCTGAATTTTCTTAATTTTCCCCAGTAAGCATAAAATTTTCCAAATTTTACTACTAGCTTGACAGGTCATTACATTGTATTTTACTTTCTTTTCTTTCAAGGATTTCCTGATGCAAATGAAACAGATTAGGGGATAGAATACAGGACCTACACTTGTGTGACTGTGGTGGCCATCTACCTTCTGTCAATACTGATTACAGTCACGTGCAGTTGCTCATTGAAAATGAACTGGAATTCCAACTCAGCTTGCTAATTGACAGCAACTGCATCAGAAACTACCCTGACAAGGGACATCAAAGTTGTGATGCCTCAATGAAATGGGTGAAAGAAGAAGTACCAGACTCCATTCTTATCCTTCTGGGACAGGGTTGGATCACTAGATAATTTGTGGAATTACATGCTACCTAGAGTCAATGACCAAATAAGGAACTTCACTCTACAGGATTGTCAATCTATCACCTTTCAGGAGAGTTAAGTTCACTTAAAAAAATTAACTTTAGCAGAAAAGGATGTTATTGCTTTTACTGAGGTCACTGAAAGGGTAAGATCATTCTCAGTGATGCTAATGTGAAGGTACAGGGGTGACATGAGTTAATTGCACAGTTACCACTCTATTATTGATTTATACTCTCCTGACACTTACTGAGAAGTAAAATAGAGTTTACATTTTACACACTCTCACAAAATACAAGCCACATAAACTCCTGTAGAGAGTTGGAATTCAAATTGTTATAATTCTTATATACAGTAGAATGAAACCGAAAAAAGGCATATTTTTTCTCTGTTTCTTTCTGTGAAGCATTAAAACTATAATTAAGTATTTTGAATTAAAGCAGGGAAATGGAGTGACTAGCACAACTGTTGTAATTAAGGCCCACAAGAAGGCTGCATAATGTATTTCAGCTATACATTTTACTTTACATATATCCAAGTGTCAAAATTAAGATGAAACATGGATAGAATTGAATTGGTGTAAATTTACCTGTTTGAACTCTGGCAGTAACCCTAGAGCATATAAATAGCTGTCTTCCCCTTGAGATTCTTTTGCCAGTCTATTCAGTCTAGTAACTCAATTTGGTCATTTTTGTCCATTTACAAATCAGGACAAGAGACTTTTTGAAAGCAAGATTTCTCAAAAAAAGCATCATCTAAAAATTTCTTCAGTCATAGGGCTCATTTAAGCTTCAGGTTTCTGAATCCCCTTCCCTTTTTCACACAACACTGTATGATGAAGGGTATCAGGAAGAGTTGCTTCCATAGAGAAGAAAGTCTGAAATTCACTCCCTAGTGCACATTTCCAACCCTGAGGCTCAAACAATAATAACAGCAGATGAATCTGGTGCACACCAATAGTTCAGATGCAACAATGCAACACAGGCCCTGGAAAAGTAGGTTCCAGTGCACATGGTTCATATCAAGCACCTGAAAAAAAAGTCTTAGGTCTACTTACATACATGCTCTGTATACTGAATTCCTGTGCTAGACCTGTGGAGCATGCTGCTTGATCTTTAGGGAATCTGGGGCCTCTTTCTTTTATTATGTGTGTCTGGCCTTCTCCCCAGAACTTCAATTTGTCCCAATATTAGAGGCATCCCATTACACCAGGTACATGAATAAGTAAGTGGAACACAGAGAGCCTAGAAACTTGGCTAAGTATCACGCAGTTAGTCTACTGAGAAAGCAGAGGAAGCAGTATATCTAAGCAAATGTATAAATATGTATATGGATCATCCCTCAAAGACAAATCAGCTGTTCCGTGATGATGATATCACAGACAATAGAGAAGCAGCCGTTTCCCAAGGACTTCCTTCTCGCAGGATACAATGTACTCCACACTGCAGAAACTTGGCTAAGTATCACGCAGTTAGTCTACTGAGAAAGCAGAGGAAGCAGTATATCTAAGCAAATGTATAAATATGTATATGGATCATCCCTCAAAGACAAATCAGCTGTTCCGTGATGATGATATCACAGACAATAGAGAAGCAGCCGTTTCCCAAGGACTTCCTTCTCGCAGGATACAATGTACTCCACACTGCAGATAGAATTTCAATGTAC
>NW_008666584.1:0-3325 GCF_000695815.1 Acanthisitta chloris | reverse complement strand
CATGCTTCTTTAGATTTGCATATTTTGTAACCCGTTACTTAAAACAGCAATTTTGTAATGAGTTTGATGCTTTTCATTTCTTCTAACCAACACATCATCTTGACTTAAATGGTCTTTTTGTTTCCTTTCTCAGGGAAAGACAAAGGGAAACACTCTCAAATTCACTCAAGTTAGCATGCTATCAAACTACACATACAAACTTTCTAGGAAAAAACAATCTGGATACTTCACTAAAACATGTTACTGTCAAGCCGGCAAAAGCATGTATCAATCTTTTCCATTCCTTGAAAGAAAATGCCTGTTTGTACAAATAAGTATGAGAAAATACACACAAAGTTAGTAGCATTCATTTATATAGAGTGATATGGTTTATGGAGTGCAGTTATTTTTATGGTGACCCCAACATATTTCCTGGGGTTAGTGACTGAATTTTATAAATTATTTAATAGAAAAAATATCATCTCCTAGCAATCTTAAGTGATGTTTTACACTTCTTTTATTAAGTTTTTAGTTTCATGCAAAATATTTTAATACATCACAACTTTAGGTTCATCAAATAGAAGATAAGAGTGTGCATACTGCAATTAGGGTTTAGGTCAGACTTAAGGGAGGCTGCATTGTATCACATGGTTTTTACTAAAAATGTAAACATTGAGTTTTAGATCTATATTAAGATGTTTAGATCTATGTTTGGATGCTATGTTAAATCGCATTGTTAAGACAAACTAAACTGCCATTCTTCCCCATTTTTATTACCTCAAAAATAAAACTTGGCTTATATTACTAGCATTAATATGAACATAGCAGAGTTTGATCATGTTTGCTGAATATTGCTATAACTTTGGTAGCTATCTGAGCGTATGAATGGCTGAGGTACATATAAAAGTATCTGCTCCTTCTGGATCTGGGAACTTCAGAACTTGAAGATATCCAGAGGTTCTCCACCTCAGGGATGATTCTAGTGTGGTTTGGGTTGGTATGGACTTTAAAGATCATCTACTTGTTATACATTTGACACCTCCAACACTGTAGTTAACCCAGAGTACAGCCACCCACCTTCTGCGCCAAGCCGCCAGATCTCTGTATTTTGATCTGTATTATGAACATTATATCCCCCCCTCGGATGTCCTAACATAATAGCATGCATGTCCCATACCGTTAAAATCCTCTAACGAGAAACAAATTGATACAAGCTAGATCATTTTGACACGGTTGGTGGCAGCTCTGAGAAACTGTCAGTATCAGCCAGGGGGTGGACAACCTAGGAAGATGTGCTTGGAGCAAGGGTGGGGACTGGCTGGGGTCTTCAGCACTCACCTGGCTGCAGCCCTTCAGCCTCAGCTCCTACAATCAACACTTAGGCCTTCTTCTGCACTAAAGACCTGAGCCATGTGTTTCCAAGCCGACTGTGTTGAACTGGTTAAAGTGAAACAAGTTCAACTGAAATCATACAGGAAGAGCTAGCTTGCTTTTCCTAAAGCAGCACGTTTCAGCTGGTGATCTGTGAATCACTGTGGTTTGCGTGGATGGAGGAGAATGTCAGGGGTGACTAAGAAAGGTAAATAAAACCATGAGTGTTGTCATGAGTCTGTACCTCCACTGAAAAGAAAAGGTAGTGATCTGCAAAGGGAATAAGCTGAAAGAACCAACATTATTTTAAACAATTTAATGCCCCAAATGGGCACCAAATATATTCTGTAATTCTATAAATTCAGTGCCAACTACAATGCATTTTTGGAATGCTATAAAACTATCTGGTGAACTTTGAGATTTAGTCTAAGTTGAAATGTCTTGTCTTCTCTGCATCTATGTGAGCACAGAAACAGCCCAGACAGACCACTTAGTTTTAACCATCATTATTAACCTAGTATTGGAATTTCTTAAGTGGAATTTCATTAGACTTCTAGGGTGCATTTTACCTGTGGAGACTGACTAAAACCAGAAGCTTCCATCAGTTGATGCCATGGAGATTGAATTATTCCCAACTCTCAGCAGAAGATGATTATCATACACCATGTCTACACTGTCAATATCAATGTATGCACACTGTTTAGCAGCATATACACAGTGTGAATTATACTCACTTATCTGTAAAAGATAATTTTCTTTTACCCTGCCTACATTTTGAATTCAATCTTCCCTAACTGAATCAATGAGTTGGAACTACTTTGTGTACAAATTATGTATCAGATGCACACTCATCCTGTTAATCTCTGTTATAGCCAGCTTCATTTTTTCTGTGTTCTCATATCAGTACTGTTTAAATCTCTTTCAACAGCAACATTGTCTGCTCGCCTATCCTACAGTTTCCAAAGTATCTCCCAAGACCTGTATCTTCTGGGAGGCAGTCCAAGGCAACCACTGTGTACTCAAACATAGAGGGAGAAGTCTCCACTTGAGTAAGGACCATTCCAGAACAGCCTATATTGGACAAAGCATGCAGATTTGCAGATATCTATCCATGCTGAAATTGGCATGCATATAAATACTTTTGATCATTTTTATAGATAAGCATGAGGTATATTCTAAATCATATTACATGCATCAAATAATGACAGAACAACACCCTTCACATGTATAGACCAAGCAATAAATCCTTAGAAACCTGATCTGCTATGACCAGTGCTTTTAGATACAGTATGTTGAAGTATTTGCAGTAACTATGAAATGTTTTTTTCTTTCATCTTTTGTTCATGCATGCATCTTTTCACTATATTTAGGGAGAAAAAGAAACTAATCACAATTTACAGAGAGGATACCATGAACATGGCCTGGGTTAAGCAACAAGAACAAAAGTGTATCTCCAAATATGCAATTACTATCTTCATATGTGGAATCATTTTCATTTGTTCCCACTACATCAGTGTAGCATTTGTGCTTTTCAGCCTTTATTCCTACTTTAGCCGGGCAGGATTTTTAATCAGAAAAACAAACACTGTGAACACGATTTGTGCCTCCATGCATTCACTATAGTTGTGTTAATGACAACGTCCTAGAGGATGATGTGCTCCTCACTCTCTATTTGCAGGACCAGAGGATGTGCTTTTCTCCGGGGAAGGAATTGCTAGGATCACTGACACGAGTGAGGTGGAACAAACAGGATGCCGACCCTGGCTCTCATACTCTTATTTAGCAATCTATCTATTTGTGGGGTGAAAGGGTCACGATGGGGGAGTGGGGGAGTGTGCACGAGGGTGAACGAAGCATTCAGGCAGCGTGAAACCTTTCGGCTGTCCATCCTTTCGTTTTCCCCCGCGGTACGTGGGACGCCTCGCGTGTGACACTTGGCCACGCTGGCAGGATTTTGCTTTCCCACTCACAGGCA
>NW_008666583.1:39275-70156 GCF_000695815.1 Acanthisitta chloris | reverse complement strand
GTGGGGGCGGTCGCAGGGATATAGAGGGGAGGGCGCTTGTTGCTCTTGATCTCTTGTCTCTGTTATTGGTTTGGTTGTTGCCTCTGCACTCTTGCCACATCGGGAGACTGTGGAGCTCCCGGCGCATGCTCGGCGAGCGCCGCCGAAACTTCCTGCTGCTGGAGAAGCTCAGCTCGGGGCTGCTTTGCTCCTACAGCTCCTGCTTTTTTTCCCCCCAAAGGCACTCGCTCTCGCCTCCTCCCTCAGCAAACCCACCCTGTCCCGGGCGGGGGGAGGGATGCGAGGTATTGCAGCGGTGTGTAGGGACTCCCTCGCCTAAAGGAACTGCTTTGCGTTTTGTGAAGCGCAGATGTCCTGTCTTGTAGTTCACAGCAGCCACTGCTGGAATAGAATGAATTATATTTAATATAACGTTGTCTCCTCATGTTGTCTGGCACCTGGTCAGTATGAAAAAGACATCGGAAATGCACAAGCTTCTTAAAACCGGGTTAAGTTTCTGGAAAATAGAGGTTTAGATTCAGTTCCCCCCCCATGCCTGGAGCTCTTACATTAGATAAAAGGCTCATTAGAGAAAATGTCGTTTTGTTACACTGTTGCAAAACTTATTCCTAAAACCACCAACCCTCTAAAAGTTTGAGTTCTTGATGAAAATAGTCCTTTTGAAATAACATTTGCAAAGAAAACTAATTTACTGTGTGGTACAACATCGGTGGGTGTGTAACAGTCATTGTCTTGTGTGAACTGCAGAACAATTTAAACTGAAAATGGTGAGACAGTGACCTGTGTGCTAAGAATATGCACTTGATAAAAAAGATAATAATTTCTGATGGCTTTTAATTGTGGGGCGGGCGGGAGGACACACAGATGGGACAATGTCAGTAGGATACCGTTTACTGCATAACAGTTTCCTACAAAGGTTTCAAATGGTTTTGCATTATGGAATTTGCATTATGGGTTGATTTGATACTTGCCAGATTTTCGAACTCTCTTCTGTACTGCCCTTTCTACTATAGAACAGCCTCCCCAAAAGGGAGCTGATGCAGCTTCTGAAAGTGTAGTCTCTAAAATACTTAGGTTACTTGTGTCTGGTGTAGGCAATGTATTTGTTGCATTTTCTCGTCCCTAAGGGAGAAAGTGTGGAGGTCTTGAAAACGAACTTGGGTGATTCTTAATGCTCTGTGTGATGACTGGTGTGACAGGGGTTTCCTTTTCCTTTGATACAGCCAATCCTTTGGGCTTGGCCTCTGGTGCCTGAACCTGTTAGCTGGTGCATTTTATGCTTGTGAAAAAACATTGGCAATAACTTGATTTCTCTACATGATTTTTGCTTCAAGTAGTCCCCAAGGTGGTGTTTCTAAGGGTACAAGTCATAAAGTTGCTAAGCATTGATTGGAAACTAGGTGTATTATTTACCTGAAGTCTTTTGTTTCTGAACATCTGTTATTTACCAACTGTATGTGGATTTCCTGGGATAGCAAAAGGGTTTTGATTTCAGTTATATACAATTACTTTCCCCTTTGGCACCAGCGTTGCTTGACAGTGGATTTGCAGTGACAGTAATACATAACAAAATCTAAGAAACTAGCTACGGAATATCAATGTGTTGGGGTTGGGGTTTTTGTGCTTAATTTCTTAGAATCTGTAACTAGTTTTAAATCTCAGCTGCCACATAACAGGTATTTGTAACTCTTCTCTGTATTAACTTTGAAATCAAGGAGGGGAATCAGTAGTTTGGGGTCTTTCTTGATTGCCTTTGAAACTGTTTTGATGCTCAGCAGTTTTAAAAGTGGTTTTGTGTTGTTTGGTTTTTCTTTTAAACATGGCCTGTATTGTCTTGTCTGAAGAGTTACTCTTGGGAGATGCCAGCAGAAGTTATTTCCTTTATATTAGGAGCCTCAAGGAGAACTAGGAGCTTAAGTTTGAATATTGTTCAGTAGTTGTATAACAGTCTATTTTCCTTCCTGTTAATAATTAGAACACAGAACTTGTTCACTATTAAGGAAACAAGGTATAACCTTCCCTTACGAGGAGGGATGCTGAACAGATGTTGACAGCTAGGAAGTTATTAGTTATTTCTTAGAGGGATTTTAGATTTTTATTAATGCTCAGACAGCACTTCTACTTGGCTGGATTACCTCTCCTACCTGAGAATTACAAGATAAATGCTAAGGATAGCAGTGCTCAGGTATGAATAGTTCTCAGCAGTAGTCTGACTAATTTAGATATCAAATTAACCTTTATTAGTAGCAGGTTAGGTGTTTTAACTGTGTGTACACAGGTATAGTCTTGTCTTAAAGTACACAAACCAATTTAAATGTTCTTTGGGATTTAGTGGATATTTTAAAACACAGTTGAATAGGAAAATAACAATGTGTGGTGTTGATTTCACCCATTGCTGTTGAATAGTGGGATAAACTGGTAGCCTTGGAAATAGTCTGCTTCTTACAAAGGCTTTATGATAAAATAGCTTAACTTCTGGCTGGTGCCTCCTTTGGAGTTGGAACTATTCAAAGTTAGCATGAGACCTGTAGTTATCTGAAGATTTTATTTTATGAGGAATAATTATCTTGCCTTTATGAATGCTTATTCTTGCTTTACATACAATGCTATGACTTGGGTTACAGTTATGATTATCTTAAGCTTCTTAGGAAGGAGTAAAGTTGAGTGTCTGTCAAATGATGACAGTGTTAACTCACAAAATTTGCTAGTTGAGCCCAAAAGTTAATTGTTTCTTACAGGTTTTATTAAAAAGCAGTTGCTGTGGTGTTGGCCACCGAGCCCCACATGACTGCTCGCTGACTCTCTTGAGGTGGGACGGGGGAGAGTGAAGGGGTAAGAGAGAAAACCAGTGGACTGGGATAAAGAAAGTTTAATGGGGAAAGCAAGATGAGGAATTCATTTGCCCCTTCCCACTGGCAGGGGGATGTTCAGCCATCTCCAGGACAGCAGGGCTCCATCATTTGTAAGGGTGACTTGGGAAGACAAATGCCGTCACTCCTGACATTCTTGTCTTCCTCCTTCTTCCCTCTGCTTTATGTGCTGAGCACAATGCCATATGGTTTGGGATATTGCTTGGGTCAGTTGGGGTCAGCTGTACTGACTATCTCCCCTCCCAATTCCTTGTGCTCCCCCAGCCTCCTTGCTGGTCGGGTGGGTGAGGAACAGCAAAGGCCTTGGCTCTGTGTCAGCACTGCTCAGCAACAGTGAAAATATCCTGGTATTCACTCACACAGGTTGCCCAGAGAAGCTATGGGTGCCTTGTCCCTGGAAGTGTTCAAGGCCAGGCTGGATGGAGCTCTGGTCTAGTGGAAGGTGTCCCTGTGCACAGGAGGGGTCTTGGAATGAGATGATCCTTAAGGCCCATTCCAACCCAAGTCATTCCAGGATTATCAGCACTGTTTTGAGCATGAATCCAAAGCACTTCCTCATACTGACTACTGTAAGCAAAATTAACTCTATCCTCTCCAAACCCAGCGCAGCAACCTAATGTATGATGGAACTTCTGATGGCTGGTGATGTGATCACAACCGTATTATTATACTTTTAGATGCAAAGACACGGGTCATCCTACAGTCTGCTGTGGTACTGCATCTCCTTTGCCTCCACTTGCTTCCAAAGGCAAAACCATGCAGACTGGAACATATCATGACAGGAAACCAATGCTTGTTCTCTGTTCTAACAGTCATATGCTGTTTTTTAACTGATTTTTTTTGCTTGCAGTAGAAGAGCAGTTGCAAATCTATGTGATAGAGGGGAGAAAGAAGTATATCTGTATTTAGGGCTGTGTTTAAGGAACCATGATATCAAGTCACCACCTCCTTTGTGTCGGTAAACAGCCTCAGAATCAGTATAAATGTTAATTAAGCACTTGGTCTCTTGTGAATGAAAATATTAGTAGAATGTTAGCTTGCACAACAGAGATCTAATTTTACACATGACTACGCAAAACACTTGCTGGTTTGCCAGGTTCCCTGGTGTGTGAGTGGGGGAACCTCTCCCGGAGGTGAATGGCATCTTCCAAAGTGTGTTAGGCTGCATTAGCGCATTGATTTTTTTTTTTTTTTTTTCTTTTTCCAGGCTTTTCTTAGCCGTGTGGGGTTTGATTTGTTCTTCATTGAAATGGTAACAAGTACAGGTTCTTTGTGCATTCTCTCAGCAAAATTAAATAAAAATCTTGTTGGTGAAGATCATGCTAAAGGTGGTCTTGAAAACAGCAAGTGTGCTGGTGTCTGGATTTCCAGTCTGAAGCACTCTCCTGTACCTTCACTGCAGCTCAGACTTCTCTGTCACTTGTGACTCCTGACAGTCACCCTGGCAGACTGGCCCAGCCTAGAAGTTCGTTGCTTAATTGCAGTATGAATGTGTTGTGTTTGTTAGGAGTTTGGTCATAAAAATGCTCTTTGTATGTTGGCTGTAGTTTAAGTGATGCAAAGGAAGACATGGTGAGGTGCAAATGCCTGGTAGGATGTTCATTTTTCTAAATATTTTCTCCCCTTTTCTGTGTTTATAATGAGAACTGAGGGTAATGGCAGGTATCTCATGAAAAAATCTGTGCAAGCCATTTATAGTTTCTTTGTTTTTTTTTTTTTAGTATGTTTTAGTTTTTCAGACCTGAAAAAAAATTATCTTTGGAGCTACTGTGCTTCGAAGCAATAAGTTATATTTTATAAGCTGCTGTATTTTTGCTAAATCTTCCAGGCACCTGACATCTTTTTTTTTCAAACTAATTTGGTTGTTGAAATAATTTGTTTCAGTAGGTTATGTCTATTTCTTTTATTGTCATTCCAATACCTCTGGAAAGCTTTACAACATTAAGTTTAAGGGTTCTTAACTGTCTCCGAAGAAATTAATGCTGACTTAGACTGCTGTTGAAGATCTGTGTGGGAGAAAGAGATCCGAAAGTTTGTGGCTGTTAAATGTAGCAAGTAAGAGGCAACTATATTTAAAGACAAGGCGTTTGACAGACCTTGAAGCTCAAGATTAGGTGTGTTCCTAATGAAAAGGGCGGTGACAGTGTTCTGTTAATGTGATTGATTTTTCCTGTGTTTAATGTTTGCTGTCAGGCATGTTTGTGTGCTGTCAATCGGAAGTTATGGGGTTTGATGTGACTCTTAGGTAAAGTCATGATACGTTGCAGTAACTTGTACTATCCACAGTAGTGGGTATTTTATATATATCCATGCTAATAGTATTATTTGGTATAGGATATTGTTACATATCCACACTAATAGTTCCTATTAAAAGGAGGTGATAAATGTGATATGGCAGTCACTGTCAAACACTGTTTCCCTTAAAATTTAATATTTGATACTGTACTCTAGATTTATTATCTCGTTTCAGTGCAGAAGTGTAAAAGACCAAGTTCTGACATCTGAGGTTGGCAGTGTCTGCAATTCTGAATGGATGAAGTCTATTCACACATTGTATACACTGCATCTGCTTCATTAAGCATATTAAGTGTGTCGCTGTATCAATATTGCAAAATTGCTTCTTCTATAAAGCAGAAGTTAACAGAGGCAGAGGTAACATTTTTCATCTGCTCTGCAGGTCTGAGTGTTTGTCTTTTCACACCCTTTCCTTTGTGAGGAAGAAATTCAACTGCTGTTCCGAATCAGTCAAGGAGTTATCACCGGAATGCAGGCTGACCTCACTGTGTCTGTGTAGAGCATGGGTAGATCATTGCTTTCCTGCTGCACCTAGGGCTGACCAAAGCATTTCTGTCAAAGCCATCAATCCACCACCTGTTAGTGAAATGCTGTGTTGTTAACTTAGCAACTAAATATTGGAGAATAAAAGCACAGCTAGTGAACTTTAGAACTTGGTGCATTGCTTCTGTGCTTGTTTCGTTTTTGAGTATGATGGAAGTTCTACACTCATGGTTCTAGCCATCAGTTTAACTCATTTGCTGAAGGCAGATTCCAGTGGCTAGGAGCTGATATTCTCAAACAGCATAATGAGGTTAAACTCTGAGAAAGTGAGTAGCAGGGTTAATCATTCTTGTACTGACTTCATAGCAAATATGTCTAAAACAGAATAAACTCCCCTTGTCTGCACTTCAATCACAGATTAATCTGACTTTAAGGTCAGTATGCCATATCCACATGTGCTTTTCAGTTCATTTAAGAAATGAATTGTTTACCTTGGAATTAATTATCTTGTAATAGAGTATGGATGCATATCCATGTTTTTACTATTCCTTTTTAGTTAGTTATTTCAGAGAAAAAAGACTTCATATATTTATGTCAGCTCATTTGAGTGTGCTCTCATATTTAGGCTGTCAATGCCAGTTTTAACTCATGATCCAATGTAGAAGACATGAAACCACTACTTTTGGGGAGAGAAGCAGTAACACTGCCCTTCTGAAAGAGACGGCAGAATGCCGTATGGAGTGTAAAAAAGGAGCTTGGGGTGCTGGTCTCTAGGCACAGATGAGCCACAGGCCATCTGAGGCCCCTGCCAAAGCTCAGCCTGCCTAGGGATTATGCAGGTTCTGTTGGACCACATGCCTCTATCCATGATGAGCAGTATGCTTTTGGTAGGTGGCTTTATGGTGCTCCAGCACAGTTTGGATGGTACAGAACTGGAGAAAGAGCTTCTGATATTACTTTCATGTCAGAGTCTTAAGGCTTATTTCAGGACAAATGTATAAGAACCAAGAATGTTGGTGGAAGTTCTTTTGGCCAGAGGGAGATGGTTGGTGAAAGAAGCACCATGGCAGCACTGTACTGTCATATATTTGTATCAGAGAACTTCATAATAAACGTCAAATTGAGTTGTGTGTGACACTATCATTGCATGTAAGCTGGAAGTCACTGTTTGTCCAGCAATCTATCACTGCTATACCTTGTCCTTGGCCCTGGCCAGCTTCAGAGGTCTGCAGAAGCTGAAAGAGTTTCCCAGAATACTCTCCCTGCAAACGTGTGTAGCTCAGGGACTTCTTGTGTTTAAGTTTGCTATGAACTTTTTTCGCTTCTTTGGGATTACTTCAAGCTAGTATTTTCTAGTGTAAGAACAGTTAGCTGATAACACATGTGCAATTATTAGTGCTCACTGCCTGGTACACACACTTGTGAGCTCATCCCAAAGCTGACATTTATATGACAGAATTACAGAATGGGTCAGACTGGAAGGAATCACAGTGGTCATCTGATCCAAACTCCCTGTTCAAGCAGGATCATCCTAGAGTACATGGCACAGGATTACATCCAGATGTTCTTGAGTATCTCCAGTGAGGGAGACTCCCAAACCTCTCTGGGCAGTCTGGTCCAGTGCACAGTCAACCTGCACAGTAAAGAAGTTCTTCCTTGTATTCAGGTGGAACTTCCCATGCATCAGCTTCTGCCCATTGTCTCTTGTCCTATTGCTTGACTCCACTGTGAAGAGCCTGGCTCCATCCTCTTGGCACCCTCCCTTCAGATACTGATATATTGATGAGGTCCCCTCTCAGGCATCCCCCTTTAAGGCTGAGCAAGCCCAACTCTCTCAGCTTTTCATCCTAGAAGAAATGCTTCAGTCCCTTAATCATCTCTGTCACCCTCCACTGGACCTGCTCCAAGAGTTCTATCTCTCTTGTACTGAGGAGCCCAGAGCTGGGCACAGTACTCCAGATGAGGCTTCACTAGGGTTGAGTAGAGAGGCAGGATCACCTCCCTTGACCTGCTGGTAATTTCTTCCTAAGGCACCCCAGGATACCATTGGCCTTCTTGGCCACAAGGGTACACTGCTGGCTCATGGACAGCTTGTTGTCCACTAGGATCCCCAGGTCCTTCTCAGAGCTGCTTTCCAGCAGGTCAGCCCCCAGCCTGTACTGGTGCATGGAATTATTCTTACCCAGGTGCTGCAACCTGCATTTACCTTTATTGAATTTCGGACAGTTCTCTGCTCTCTCTCCAACCTGTTGAGGTCCTTTTGAAGGGCAGCACAGCCCTCTGAAGTATCAGCCACTCCTCCCAGTTTTGTATCATCAGCAAACTTGATGAGAAAGCATCTGCCCCTTCATGCAAGTAGTTGTTGGGTAAGTTCAACAATACTGGGCCCAGTACTGAATCTTGGGGGATGCTACTCGTGACAGGCCTCCAACTAGACTATGTGCCACTGATTACAACCCTCTGAGATCTGCCATTCAGCCAGTTTTCAATCCACCTCACTGCCCACTCATCCAGCCCGCACTTCCCAAGTTTGCCTATGAGAATGCTGTGAGAGAAGGTGTCAAAATCCTTGCGGAATTTGAGGTAGACAATATTTACTGCTCTCCCCTCACCCATCCAGGTACTTGTTTCATCACAGAAGGCAATCAGGTTGGTCAAGCGTGATTTACCTTTAGTGAATCTGTGCTATAACTGATGGCAATGACAGAAAAACTTCCTTTGTGTGGGGTGAAGCAGAGGACAGGAGCTGCTGAAGGACTGAACTGGCAGGAAGGGGCAGATGATGGGAAGATGATAAATAGATATACTGCTGAAGAATATTGTGTCTATGTGCTCGTTGCTGCCTCAGAGAGAATTGTCTTGCAGTTCTTTGACAGTGTCCATTTTAACATCAAGATCTCTCTCTGGGCCATACAATGCTGCTTAGTAGTACAGCTGTGTTCCTCCAGTCTTACGGCAGTTGGGAGTTGATGGAGGTATTCAGACTTTGTGTATATGTTGAGACAAGTGTCCTCTGTTATCCTCGCAGGACAGTCTGCTGTGCAGGTGTTATGACTGGTGAGATAGCTGAACTAGCATTCCTGGAGTATGTCCTGATGCAGTCAGTCTGTGCTGGGACTGCAGTGTGCGCTGCGGAGATCACCCGTTCCATGGTGGGGAAACTGCCAGGCTGCCTGCCCGGGCTGCAGTGAGGAGCACACTCCCCTGCAGCTGCAAGCTCTTCACCATCCCCTGCTTGAGCACTGCTGCTGGGCGGAGCAGTGCGTCGATGGCTTTGGCTATCAGTGTTCGAGGGTTGGCTATCGATGTTTTTTTTGAGTTCAGTAAAATTATCTCCTTGGTTCCAAATGTTTAAACCAGTTGAGAAATACTAAAACTTATAGATGTATCTATTTTTTTTGTTTCCTACAGCCTTGCTGTAAGATCATCGTTTGTTCCATTTGTGGAATAGCAAGGTTTATGGCTGTTCCTAGCACTAAGATGGTCTTTCCCCACTCTATTTCGTTACCCTTTATCCTTTTCCCTCTTCTCCCCAAATCAGTGAAGTCTCAGTTGCTTCACTTGATACACAAAACCAACCAAACGTTTTTACATTTGCAAGTATTTCTTAGTAGCCTTTAGCATTTGTCTGTCTCTCATATACGTGTTTTGTCGTCAGCCTGGTACAGTGATTTCTCTTCCCCAAGAGCCAAACAAAGCTCTTAAAGCTCAAGTAGCAGAAAATTTGTCAGAACTGCAGGAGACATTGTGACTATGTTGATGCCTGTAGTGGTCTGGAGAAAACAAACAATTTATCTAAGTGAAGGAAGACCAACTTCCAAAGATTCCTGTGTTTCAGCAGCTGTGGTTTAGCACTCAATTTCTTCCCATTACGATCATTTATATCATGTAGTACTCTGAAGGAAAGTACTGCTTACCCTTACACTCGGAGGCTTGGTTGGTATTTGAAGAATGGAGTCACCTGTCCTAACCTTGAAAGTCCTCCTTTCCAAGGAAATGGTGGTTATCAGTGTGAAGCTCTGCAGCTTTTTGGGTTGTCTTAGGCTATACCCTTTTTCTATCCTAACACTTGTCCTGAACCAGTAGTATGCTAAATGAAGCTAGTTGTTTAAGTTTGTGTGTGAGTGAGCACTTGCTTTCCTGCTCCACTCAGTGTCCCTCTGGTACTGCCCTGGCTATTTTCCAACTCATCTACAGCTATCTTAGGAGCACAAGTGCCAAGGCACGTTTATTGCCTTTTAGTATTAATGACTACCAGGGTTATAAAGGCTTCCTCCTGAGAACGAACTGCGATGGTTCACAAAAGCCAGATTAATTAGTGGATGATAAAGTGTAGAAATTTTAGTTTGATCCCGGAGCCTGCAGTGTGGTATTCTTGTAGTTACCAACAGTGTGTTGCAATGAAGCATCCAAGGTGGAGAGCTGCATGGTGGGATGCAACAACAACAAAACCACCTAACCCCTCCCCAGTATTGCCTGGAGGTAGTGGTGAAAGGGAACCAGATTAAGCAGCCCAAAGTGGCCATGTGAATGTCCTATTTTGTAAGATACATTAAGAGGCAAAAGTGTCCTTTGAACTGTATATTTAAGCTGAGACAAGTTCTGTAGCAGACATTAGCTGACCTCCTAAATAACACGTTAGCAATCTATGAAGGTTCAGAAAGCTTAGCAGCAAGTAAGAAAAGGTGATGCGGCAACAAGAGAGCATTTGGGAGACCTGACTTATAAGAAGGAAGACCAGAAGGAGTAGTCATAAGTCAAGGAATAAAAGCACTATGTCCTAGATAGAGCATGTTCACAAAGCTAGTAGAGATCTCTGAATGCATGTTCATCTGACAAAAGGGACTTAGGATGGTGAAGATAAGCCTAAGGGCTAAGTGCCCGAGTTTGTATGACAAGCAAAAATTGTTTGAAAGGTAGAAATCTAACCCTGGTGAAGTCTAGGAGGAGAACATACAGCGAGGCACAGAGTGAAGGAAGCTAAAAAGCACGAGGTGGATTTGCAGAGCATGTGGACAGAGAAGGTCTTATGTAAAAAATAAGAAAAAAATCTGAGAAACATGGTTGGCTAAAATCATCAGCCACAATGCAATGATTAAAATAAGTGCATTGCAGAGAGCTTAAATAACCTCTTTGCATAAGGTGTCATTATTAGACTAATTTGTGATATCTTTATTCTATTGCCTTTGTGGCAATAAAGATGAAGTATGATAAAACTGACATGTTAGGAAATGATGTGGAAAGTGCTTAAAATGTGGAAGCATGCTGAGTTGCCAGGACTGGATATTAGTTTGGCTTTCTAAACGAAGTTTAGAGGTACAGCTGGTAAAAAATATCCGAAGTGGAAAATGGAGGGACTAGCACATTTTAAAGAGTTCAACAAAGATTTGGGAATCAAAAAGCCAAGGAGCTTTTACATCTGGTTTTGATCAACTTTATGAAATTGTAATTTTATAGTTCTGATGATTGTAGTAGTTATTCTCTAAAGGAAAACATTCTGCTGTTTTCTTTTGGAAGTGTGGCTAGTTCTTGTGAGGCAAAGATAGATGACTCACATTTGACAGGTACTTTCATATAGGTGCAAAGTCTTTTAAAGAGGTCACTGATTAAAATGGTTGACTTGCATTCCACAGTAGCCTTACCTGGCATGACCCAAATAGTAACTGTGATGCCCAACCCTTTCACTGACATTATTCTTTGTGGCAGGAGGAATCGGGCGAGCCGTGGAATATGTTTTTAGCCATTGCAGTCTACAGCCCAGCAAGTTAATGCAAACTGATGTTGCCAGTGGTCTGTGTTGATGCTGTCGATTCTAAGTCAGGGCTAGCTGGGGAGTGCCTTTGCTTTCGGTGCATCCCTGGCAGAGGGTTGGAGGAACATGAGGGAGTGCATCACTCAAGCCTAGTCAACCACTGAATGTGAGTCAGCATCCAGAGTAGTCATCAGTTGAGAGGGAAAGCCTCATCACACACCTTAAACTGATTAAGCAACAGCAAGTTGGTTAGAAATAGAGGGGTTTTTTTTGTCACTGTAGTATAAATAAAGTAGAATTCCTAATTTTTAGTGTAGTTTTTTACAGCATGGGTGATTAATCTCATTTGCCAAGAAAACAGGAGGAGGTGAGTTGTTTTTAAAGAGATCAAGGTGAAAGATGGCTAATCCGGCCTAAGGGGAAACACTACTGTGGATAAAATAGTGTTGCAGATGGGCCACAAAACTGCAAATGAAAGAGAGTTATAAGTATGCATGAGAAGGGAAAATTTTTATAGCAAATACATCCCAAAATACTGAAATCAGCTATTGGCACACAGGCAGTACCATGATAGGTCAGAGGAAATCACACCTATTGACATGGAGCTGGAGTTAAAACATTAGAAAGTACCAGATAGCACAAAGAATGGGCTGAGAATCATTCTAAAACTTGGAGGATATTTTATTTTGAGTCTGTCTGTCTACTTCTTGTTTTGTTAGTTGTTCGTTTGCTTGAATCTTAATTTCAGTGCTCAGCTGTGGCAGCTCCATCTTGAAAGATAGTAGAGTAAGTATGTGAGAGCTTGTGCTGTTCACTTCAGAGGAGACCTTTAAAGTATTCCAAGCAAGGGTCCTAGAGTTTTGCATTCCTTTTCTATAGCAAAACCAGAAGAAAGGTGCATTGAGTGAAACTCAAAAGTAATTCAGATTTAAATGCCTTTCACATGTTCTGTAATTGCAATTGATTGCTGCAAATTATTACCCAGGCCAGAGCTCAGAAAGATTTAGAGACTGATGAATATTGAATTGTAGTGAAAATATTTAAAAATAAAACTAAGAACATGAAGTTTCTTGTTTTTAAGCTAATTCAGGCTCTAAGTCAAAAGAGAGTTCAGAGCTAACCTAGGGGCAGGGAAGTTTGTACATGTGCTGTGGGTTTTCATTACCAGGTTCTGAAACAGCAGCTGGTGGTCACTGTCAGACCAAGGGAGTGATGGGTTATTCACATAGTGGCTCATCATTCTCTTTTCCAAATGCCAATTTCATACTGCCCAGGTTTGTTCACCTTCCTTTCTGTCTTTTTCATTCTGTATGGGAAAGGAAAGATTTGATGTCAGAAGTGTTTTTCAGATACTCTTGTGTTTTTGGGAAGCCAGTTCAGTGGAAGGTTCGGTTCTGGGCTACTTTGTGGCACTTTCCTTCTGCCTGCAGCTGGAGCTCTTGGGATCTTCCCTGGTCCTGATAGCATCTACGTGTGGTTGTGTAGGTTGGAGGGTTTGTATCTCAGACATGAGTTTTGAGTGGTGGCAGTGTGGAAACAGTAGAAACTCAGTGTCCCTTTGGGCTCTCATCCTTGTCTTGCTTTCTGGCTCAGATTAGAAGTTGTGTAAGAGGTGGCTGGCGGCAACCGAGCCTGAGTTACGGAGAGGTTAACAGTGCTGCCAGTCTGGCAAAGGGGTCTGTGGCTTTGGGGCTGCTGAGACAGATAGGAGATAATGTCGAGCCCAAAGTCTTGGCTCCCCTGTGAAGCTGCAACAGCCCCACAGTTATAACCGTTCCTTGCAATTAAAAGAATTACTTTAACAGGGGGAGATATTTTAATAATGTTAACAGGTCAAAACATGAGTTTGCTCATAGAAATTCATACTTAAGAGTTGGATGTTTCAAGGCATGAAACTTGTGTGAATCTTCACTTTGTATGAGATTCAGTTATCAGCTCGTAAGAGGACAGAAGTGGTTTGCTTTTTCTTTAAGTCTAATTTAGTCTTTAATTTAGGCCTAGAATTAAGGAAGTTGGTCAAAAACCACACTGTGTTTTTATGTACTACAAGCACTTTGTCAAGCAGCTGTCTTGGATAGTTTTGCATCTTAAATTTCTATTCTCACTAGTTTCCTGTGTTTCTTAAGACATAATGGAGAAAAAGTTGTTACTAGCTGCGAAACTATTTAAAAGAAGCCTCAAATTCTGTGCTAATTGGATTAAAGTTGTAAAATTATTGGTTTGTGGTAATGAATTCTTCTGTAGAGCAACTTTCATCCAGCTGTGTGAGTGCCACCTTTCACAGAAATCTTTGTCAGCTGCTAGAAGTGTTGCTCCCTTAGGACTGTTTTGCCCAAGTCTCTGAGATGTGGTGTGTCTTTTTCTGATTATCTGATATTTGTAAAAACTATTTTAAATTTTCGCTTGCACTGCTGGTAGATTAATGAACCAATATTACCTTAGAGCAGAACAAACATGCAGTTACTTATTTCCAACTGATGGGGAAGCGTGTTCTGCATTTCAGAATGACTCACGTTGGCTTCACCTTCAAAGTTTGCTTATGCTGATCCTTAAAAAAAAACCTCGTTCACATAATGCTGCTGTTTGTCAAATACCAAATGCTTACTGAGTAGTACTCAGATTTTTCTACACAAGTTAGTCACTGCTGGATATTTTAAAAAATGCAAAATGTGCATCTCTAGCACAGTGGTTGTATTCTTGTACCTCTTTCGGGCCCAGGAAATAAAAACGTATTCGTTATTAAAAATATAGCTTTCAAGACTAGGTTTTCAAGAAAGGGTGTCTGCAGTATTTGAGTTACAGAGAAACTGTCAAGAAACATTTACCTGTTGATACTGTTCAGTAAAGTTGTTGGCAAATGGAAGATGAGACAGTGAATCTTAGAGCATTAATGAGACTTATTTGAAGTGCAGGTTATATCACCAGCGACTAGAGAAAAATCACACTATTTTAAAACTTAAGCATAGAAAAAAGGGCAAAAATATCTTTGTAGTAGATCTCATCTGATACATGAAAAAGGATAAGTCTTTGTTGTTTGGTTGTTGTGTTGGGGTTTTTTTCCCCCACTGAAGAGTGAGAAATGATAACCTCTAGCCTTGGTAGTGATTTTTATTCAGCCTGCTCCTAATTTTTTAATATTGCCTTTTTAATCAAGGGAGAGATGTGGGAGAAAGTGATTTTATAATATAATAAACATCTTTCATCTGATAATGCTGTTAATGTTAGTGCTCAGACAGTACCTCAGAAATTTAGCAAAACTGACACCAGAGTGATGTTTCTAGTAACTAAACAAAGTTGAAAAGTACTAAAATTTGTCCTTGTTGTCATGTAATGAACTGAAAAAGGAATTTTGTTCAACTTATCCTCTAGCAGAACACATAGAAAGAAGCTTATTATATGTTACGTGAATAAAGCTAAATAAAGCTGAAGGCTTCTTAACTCCTGATGTATGCAGCTGTGTGTTCATGTGCTTAGTCTTGATTTTCATTTACTTCACTGCACTGAGGATAGTTTAGTTCAACATAGCAGGATATAAGCTCTTCCATCTGAAGTTTAGTGCTTAGGCACTTGGTTTTGCCTGCCAGAAGTGTCTGTGCAGCAATAAACCGTATGAACTAAGGTAAGATCTCAACGGTAGTTCTATGTCTAACAGGGAGCACAAGAGCTTCTGTAAGGGTTTAAGAATGAGATCTAGTCTCCTGTAGCTGGTAACACTCCTCCAGACCTTCCCTCAAGATCTTGCACATGCTGGTTTTCACTGGAAAAAGTTGCCAGGCACTCTACAACCTAATTAATCTCTCCCAGTGTATTTAGCAGAGCTCAGTTGTTTTACTTTAGGATGAGATGATTCTTCTTAAAAGTGTATTTCTCTCTGTGGTCTGTAAATGGATTATATGGGATTAGCTGAGGTGTAAATATCTACGTTTAGTTAGATGAATCCTACTGCTATGCTGCTGCCCTTTCCTAGTTTTTAATGGCAAAATACTTAAAAAATTCAAGGACCTTGTGTAGGGACTAAAGCTCAGGCTTCTTTTCACAGAAAATCTCTCTTCTCTTTTGGTGCCTTGAATCTGGCATTTCTTTTCTAGCTGCTCACCTTGTGGCTGGGCCACCGTCTTAGGAGTGGGAGTTGTAATTTTGTTCCTTCTGAGAGTGGACAAAGACACTGAATTCAATTTTACCACTTCTTGAATGGTTGTGTAACTATTTAGCTTGGTGCGTAACACAAGCAAAACAGGTCACCTTGCATCTGCTTGCATCTCTGTGGGTAGATAAGTATGTTCTGCAGCATATTCCAAAAGCTGGCTCCCAGTGCCAGAACTGGGCATGCTGATGCCACCCACTGCAGCTCATCCCTGCTGGTGTCATCTTCCGGTGGAAAAAACCCAAGCTGCTAAAATTTTCTAAGTGGCCTCCTCCGAGTATATGGGAAAGCCATGGAGATGCATACTTGCCCTGAGGAGCTGTGAAGCACTCCAGAGTCCACTACTACAGTGTCATCTTTGTGATTATTTTTCACCTTTGACATACCTGCTCTTTATGTGAGAATTATAATTACACAGTTCAGGAAGGAAATGAGGATTTTCTGTTCATGGCCTAAAAGTCTTGGTTGTAGTGGAGACTGAGGTGCTGCCGCAGGCAAGAGAATCCTGGAGTCATTTTAGAAGATCTTATTTCCTGATGTATACTAGCCAGAAGGAAAGATACCTGTGCTGCTGAGTCTTTGCTTTTATAGGCTGTGGTCCCAGCAGTTTCAGAGTCAGGTGCTTGGACATACACAAGTTAAGGATCATTAAGTCAAGTGCTCTTCATTTTAAATGGTTGAAATGCACAGTGTGGTCACTGTGTGTGGTTGAACTGTGAACATGACAATCTGTGACAATTCCAAATATTTTTAGTAGTTTTTTCAGTGCAATCTGCTTGTTTGCACGTTGCTGCCACGGCCTGATTTTTCTCACTTGCTCTTCACATGTCCTGAGTTTGTGGACTGGAGCCCATTTTTTATTCAGTACATTTTTTGAGGCAGTAAAATGGTCTTTCATTTGCTGTCTTTCCTGAGCTATTTCCCAGTTTCTACAATAGATCCTGTGCTATTTTTTCCTGCATTGTTTTCAAAGTAATTTTCCTTTTTTTTAACCTCAGTTTCTCATTCATTGCACAGTATGGCATGCTTTTCTTCCTAAGTTTTATGCTTTATTCTAACATCAGTGTTGCTTTTGTTAACCTTTCTGTCGTTGCTTACTGTACTAGTTTAAAAAGTCCTCAACATTCCTAGGAACTTAATAGCCAGAGAATGAAACAGAGGGGACTTGTGAGAGATTAAACCATCTTCTAAGTGCTAAATGGCTGCTGAAAAACAGCTCTCTGGGGATTTTGTTTAGATTGGTATGGTCTTTAACTCCAGCTTCAAGAATTATGACAATGGAAATGACTGTTTTAATCTCAGTTTCAGCTATAGCGGGAAGGTGACTGATGGTAGTGTGGGCATTAGAGAGCACAAGCATAATCAGATTGAATTGTGGACAAGGGAAGATGGTAGGATAAAAAAATGGGAGGAAAGGATGCTCAGTGCAATGCTATGGCTTTGGGGCAGAGTGGCTGGAAAGCCGATTGGTGGGAAAGGACCTGGGGGCATCAGTTGACAGATGGCTGAACATGGGCCAGCAGTGTGCCCAGGTGGCCAAGAAGGCCAGTGGCATCCTGGCTTGTGTCAGCAAGAGTGTGGCCAGCAGGACCAGGGCAGTGACTGTCCCTCTGTACTCAGCACTGGTGAGGTCACACATCGAGTGCACCTGTGTCCAGGTTGGGCCCCTCACTACAAGAAAGACATTGAGGTGCTGGAGCGTGTCCAGAGAAGGGCAGTGGAGCTGAGAAAGGGGCTAAAGCTCAAGTCTGATGAGGAATGGCTGAGGCAGCTGCGGGTGTTTATCCTGGAGGAGAGGAGACTCAGGGAGAACCATATCACTCTCTACAAGTCCCTGAAAGAAGGTTGCAGCAAGGTGGGGGTTGGTCTCTTCTCCCAGGTAACAGGTGATAAGACAATAGGAAATGGCCTCAAGTTGCACCAGGGGTGGTTTGGGTATTAGGAAAAATTCTTCCCTGAAAGGCTGTTGAGCACTGGAACAGGCTGCCCAGGGAACTGTTGGAGTCACCATTCCTGGAGGTGTTTAAAAAACATGTAGATGTGGCACTTGGGCACATAGTTTAGTGGTGGGTTTGGCAGTGCTGGGTTAGTGGTTGGAGTAATGCAGCAAGGTCAGAATACAACTCTAATAGCAAGGTCTGTTATGCTGGTGACACAACTTCCTAAAAGATATAGGGCTGGAAAAGGCATTTTGGTCCCAGTTCAATGCGCTGTGCTTGCTGGTCACAATTCATTCACAAGCAGAGTGAAAGACGTGGTGTGATGGGATCCTCACATGGGGGTGGGTGGGAGGGGGTTTGTCAGCAGGATAAAATCTTAACTTTGCTGGGTAATGTTAGAGTGGCCTGTGCTCCAAGTAGTCCAGGTAAGTGGAGAAGTGTCTTCCGATAGGTATTTGTACAGATCAGAGATAAAAGTATGTAAATGATCCAGCATCCAGATTTCAATGCACTTTTCTCGGATAACAATGTCATTTAAATGTGAGCGTGGTTTGTTTGTTTGCAATGCCTGCCAACAGTCTTTCCAGGAACAGGATATAAAAATGCTAGTCGGTGACTTGTTCATTCTGTTTTGATCTGCAGTTTAATTACAGCATGTTTAATTGCTCTTTTCATTCACTCAGGAGGCAGAGCAGTTATATGTTTCCTCTTTCCTGTGTGTCATTTTTTTTGTTTGATGCACACCTGACTTGGTAGGATAATACTCATCAAGTGACTCAGAAAATAAGATCTTTAGATTTGGAGCAGGAACTACTGCTTTTTCATGTTGGGAATCACTACAGAGGTCACATGCTTCCGATTTATATTTTTATGCCAAGCTTGCTGCATGAAGATGGGGCTCCTTATTACCAAGGGTTTTTTGTCAGAGGCTCACTGTAATTTTTTGCCTGTTTCAAACTAGAGGGTTTTTTGTCATTCCAATTATTTATCATGCCAAGTTCCTACCAAGGCCATAATTTTACTTTATAATCTGTAACTTCCTAGACACATGCCAACTAGAAGGATCTCCTATTTTCCTTATATTAAGAGTAGAGATAAAAAAGTTAGATAGTGCTTTGAGAAGCCTATTTATGTTACCATAAACCAGTGCTGGTGCCAAAGAGGAGAGACTATTCCCTTTCTTTTCCTCAGTGTTTGCTAGTTGTTTAATGAAACACCTGAGGAACTCTTCTTTGGTTGAAACTAATCTAGAAGACCGGGTGTTTGCTGTCTCAAACTGCTCATGGGGTTTCAGACTTCAAACAGAGAAGAAGAGGGAGAATATTAAATATGCTGAAAAATGTGGTCACTCATCTGTTGAGGACTCTTGTGCCTTTTGTAAGAGATGCAGTTGACTGGTTTTAGGCAAATTTATGCCTGGGGGCTTGTCTGTAAAGGGAATTAAACGCATGGTTCGTGTGTGATGGGCTAATGGTAACTAATCACAGAATTATTTGGGTTATAAGGGACCTTAAAGATCATCTAATTCTGACCCCCCTGCCATGGGCAGGGACACCTTTGGCTAGACCAGGCTACTTCAAGCCTCGTCCAGCCTGACCTTGAACTCTTCCAGGGACAGCACAGCCATAGCTTCTCTGGGCAACCTGTACCACATTGACTATGTACTAACTCTTCACTGATGTCTGAGAGGATGCTTTTGCCTTTGCATGTGCCTCGAGGGTGTCTTTCCTCCCAGCAGTCACAGCAGAGAGATCTGAACATGGTGGAAGCTGTCATGTAGTTGCTCTCCATTAAACTCTTTGTGCAGGGTGCCAGTAGCTAATCCACATCAGTTGTGTACAGGTTTCTGTGAGCTAGCTTCACTTAGCACAAACAAGGGGATGAGGGGATGTGGGAAATTATTA
Source organism: Acanthisitta chloris (assembly GCF_000695815.1). Taxonomy (NCBI): domain Eukaryota; kingdom Metazoa; phylum Chordata; class Aves; order Passeriformes; family Acanthisittidae; genus Acanthisitta; species Acanthisitta chloris. The sequence continues at coordinate 50,768 of NW_008666583.1, read as the reverse complement.
ATGATCTCATCCATCTCAGCTGTCCCTTAAACTTGCTCAGCATGGTTTTATTTGACAATGAAGTCATAGCACGCAGAGGTAATTCTGGTCAAGGCAGAAAGATGAAGAAGAGCAAACAGTTAATGGAAATATTTGCCATGTATGTCTTATGAGTCATTTTTTTCCTTCCACTTGCCAAAACAAGTTAACTTGGAAAATGGTTTTACTAGTGTAACTGGGAAGACCTGTTTGCGTTCATGAAGCATGAAAATTGCCAGCAGCCTTTGCATCCCACAGTTTTTACTTCTCATCCCTTCCCCATAAGTACCTCCATCATGAAGGGTTCAATCTTCTCTTCCCCTATTCCTGAAGGGAGTACCGGAGGCACAGGCTTTGCAATCCACATCAGAACCAGCTGCTCTGCATTCCTTGTGGTTCTGATCTTCCTCTCTCTGTTCAGCATTCTGGATCTGCTCTGATACAAAAGGGGCTTTTTTATTTGTAATCATTTTCCAAATAACAGGTTACCCCTGTCTTCCCTCCAGACTCTGATTTTGTCATGTACGTTTTCTGTTTTTCTCCTCTATTTCAGTTGGGTTTTTTTAAGGTGAGCTGTGAGCATATTCATTTTGGCAGGGAAAATAAGTAGGGGTGAAATGGGGTTATGGCTACATGGGAAGGTGTTAATGGGTACTCACAACCAGGTCTTTAATCGTGGTTGTGCGGGTGTTACAGCTTTTCTAACCAGCTGATGGGGTTTGCACATGGTCCTACGTTTTATCTCCCATTTCAATTTTCTGTCATTCCCAGATTTATTAGAAATGTGTGACTGATGTATGGGACATTCCCTGGAATGCTGGAGTAGGCAGAATAGTGTTCAAAGGATATTACATGAGGCCCAGACAAGAGCCTGCCCCCCAGGAAAGTGCAGGACTTAACAAATGGGCTGAACAGAAGCCTTATAATTGTATATGCAGTGCCTCATTCTTTCTGACTTGTGACTTCTTCCTATGAAAAGTCTATATTTTTGAATATCTAGCAGATGGCACCATGGTTTCATTATACTCAATTCTTTGAACCAGTCCTTCTTTTACTATAGTGCTGTACAAATTCTATTAGCCCCGTGCACAGACCTGGTGTTTCCTCCACTGTAAGTATATTCAATGAAGGTTTTAGAGAGCTCCTCTATGACTTTCCATAGAGATTGAAGTTTGATAAGAATTTCAGAATATAATTCAGATTTAGGGTTTTTTTAAATATGTTCCATCACACTTTTTTTGCCAAACCCTTACACAGAATGGCAGTTACGCAAGAAAGATGCTATGTATTGTTCCTTCCCTTATGTGAAATATTAGAAAATGCAAAACATGATTATATGAGTTTCTGAAATGAGTGATGCAGGTCCCACTTGGATGGAGATGAAGTATTGCAAAGGAGATGATAGTCTACTGTTGTTATTTAGTGAAACAACTAACAACACAATCCAAAATAATTAGGTCTCATTAATTCTCTTAGGTATGTTACATGTAGGCTAGAACAGTGTTGTAAAAATGGTCCTTATTGATGTCCCAATTCAATTAACTCTTGTCAAGAATTCTGTCTATATTCTGAACCAAACTAAGTTCATCTAAGGTTATGCTGGTTCAATGCATTTCTGAGAGGACTGAAATGTAAGTCATGTTTATTAATGCACTTCTGCTCTTTGCCAGGTAAGTGCTTGGGGAAAGGAGAGATTTTCCACCACTCTTTAGCCTTCCTAGCCCCTCTCCCTGAGCTGGTATATCTGGACAAGTTAGGTGTACACTGCTGCATGTGGTCCATGTGTTATTTACAGTTACTTAGGTTTCAATAGAGTTTGTTTCTCAGTCCCCTAGGCTTCTGCTCCTGTGATAGTTAGGCACCCTGGCTGATCAGGCTGCATTTCACACACTCTCTAGTTTCTACCTGCAGGCTAGACATCAGTTTTCTTCTCTGAAGCTCCCACCTCCTTCCTTGCAACCAGAAGGATAGTGTGTGATTCCTCCAAGTGCTTACTAGGGAATTGTCAAAAAGACAGCCTAGAAATCCTGTCATTAATGTTGTATGATACATGAAAAACGTCTCAAAAGGATAATAAACAGAGAATGGTTTTGAAATGGTTTTGAAATGGTTTGTGAAAGTAACCACATCAATACGTCATGGGGATCCTAGAAATGCAAGAGCTGAACTGCCGAACCTGAGAAGTGAGGTTTCTGTAGGTACTAACAGAATTCACAGGAAGTGTTGACCCAAGGGTGTGCAAAATTACTCCCATTGTTAACATGCTCCATTTCTTCTAAGACGGATGCTCTAGCAGAGATTTTTATGGTGACTGGGGATTTGATAGTTTGAAACAAATCACCTGTACTTCTTTAAACTAGGATTCCTATCAGTATGTACCCATAAAAAGGAGATCTGATTAATAACAAACAGCAAGATGCAGAACAAAAGCTTCGATTAAGCAAGATTTTGAATACTCTGGCTCAGTTCCATGTCACACAAACACGAGCTGCAGTTTAATTGTACAAGTTGACTTGGATAGAATTGCTCGTGTGTATAAAGTGCTTTGTGCTTCATTTTGTTACTGCCAAGTGCTTGGCACTTACCAAGGTTAAGACCTTTGATCTTGTTCTTTTTAAAATAGGTGGTAGTTCAAAATTATGAAATACATCAGTTTTCAGGAAATGCAAAGGGAATATGTGCTAGGTGTCTTAGGTGTGTTATGGTCATGAAAATATTATGTATGGAATAAAAAAGTCAGGACTAGCTTAGAGTTGGATGTGAAATATCTACACTGAAAGAAGGTCTCTCTCGGGGCACCAGGCTGGTACTTTCTATATTTATTTATTGAAGGATGTGTATAAAATTTCTGGAGCAAGTTCTGAAACAACACAAGCTTATTTTCATCAAACTGATATTTTCCCAACTCAGTGTATTCACCTGGAAATGGAGGCATTTGATTCAAAGACAAAATTAGGTCACATGGATTCAAGTTAAATACTGGAAAGATTCACACAGGTACTCAAATGTTGTATAGATGAGTAAAAGAAAGAATGTCTTAGTGATGTCTCATTTAGAACAAATAAATTTGACGTTGCGGCTGTTTATCCTGTGTCAAATAATGCTACTAGACCAGAAAAACCATAATCATAAATTATCATCAAGGTTCTTGGGTTTAAAGTTTTTAAAGCATGTATGCATTGAGTAATGAAAATGCTTTTAGAACATAAAACTGTACACAAAGAGTAGAGAAATACAATACTTGAAAACTTATTGTTTCAACAAATTACAAATGAGAAGGGTGACATCACTGAGCGTGGAGGGTGACATTAGTAACACAGTTGCATATTTTTTTAAAAGTTACACTGCTTGCTACCTTAGAAAATTCATGTTCTGCAAATTTGCCACTTGGTGGTGCCAGATTGATTTATAAATCACAGATGTGAGCTAAGATGAGCTGTTGAAGTTGTTTCTGAAGAGCTGCACACTAAGTGCTACATAAATTTGGTTGGAAAACTTTGGTTCTGCGACGGCACTGGTGCAGCTGTACTCAGCAGCAGTTCTGGACTCTGTTCCTCAAGCCCCACATCTTGAGTGCCTCTCTGTCCCTCCCGTACCAAAGAGAGTAAGTAGATAGCAAAGCTACATCTGTGAGGACTGAATTTCTGGAACATTTCTCCCATACCATGCACTCAACCAAAAATAGTTTGGATTCAGTGATATTCCAGGCATAGTACAGAAGATGGGTTTCTGGAGGCAGCTGCAGGTGTGCTGCTTGCAGTAGTGTTTTTGTAGGTGTTTGACTGCAGTAGTTCCTGTCTAGTTGTGGTTTTAACACTGACAAAATGTTGACATAATTATCACCAAGGTCTACTTCCTTGAATTGAAGGCAGGGCAATGGTTATCCTAAATGTAAATCTAAAAACCACTCGTGATTAAATTAACCTTCTGCCATCTCTCAGTTGTGGTGCTGCTCTTCAGCAAGCTTCAAGTTCCTATGTTTTACTAAAACTTCTCAATTTGTCATGTGTTATCAGTGTTTAGCATTGAAGAATATTTGCACCAGAGTTCATAACGTTTTTTTTCCTTTTCTCTCTCTCTCTCTCTTTCTTTCTCTCTCTATGCTGCAGTTCCAAAAGAATTGGTGGAGCTTCACTTGAAACTGATGAGAAAGATTGGGAAGTCTGTCACAGCAGACAGATGGGAAAAATATTTGATCAAGGTACAATATGCTCATTGTATTATTCTGTAGTGCTGGAATATGGTTATGGTGAGCAGTTGTGTCAGCAATCCCTGTTATGAATTATAGTGAGCCTTGGGCTGTGCTGTGGCCAGCATGGATGTGCGTGCTCAGACTTTAGTTGCACCAGATCCCAGCTTAACTTTCAGTCTGCCTAGAAAAATCTCTGAGAACAGACACTATCTTCTCCATGTAAAAGAGTGTCCACCTTCATATTTGGTAGGAAAATACTTTGAGCATTAAGACCCTAAATAAGAAAGATTTAGTAGCCTGCAAGAGGGCTGAATTGAGCAGAGATTTACACAGTAACAATTCATTTGTTTGACACTTGTCTGGGTATAATTGGATTATCGTGATTTGGTTGGTATTCTTACAGGAACTAACCATACAGAGGTCTTGTAGCATGTGTTAATAATAAAAGAAAGTATTGCTGTGATTTATATCTGCACGCTCAGAATGGCACAGCTAAGATGAAAATGTAGTTATGCGTCAGTAAAAATGGATCATCCCATTGTTTTACATAATTCTGTCTTGGCATTTTAATTGAGGCTGTGCCATTGTTGACACTTTACATGCAAATAGTTTTCCGTTTAAATAATTTACACTGCTTCAGAAAATAAAAATATACTGATAGTCAAAATTAACAGGTTACCATTTCCCCTCTGGATATATGCCATGTGTCTTTTTAATCCACAGAATTCTAATCTTACTATTGTCTGTACAGCCACGATCACATCTGGCTTAGAAATGCAGCATTATGGTAATAGCAACTGTACAAGTAATGGCACTTGGAAAATCCAGTTGCAGTTTGGCCCCTTAAGTGCTCTCTATAGGTTTTACAGAGACAGAGATTTGTCTTGATGTTTGTGTAACCTGAAGATGATGATGTTTTTAGGACTGAGAATGTGTTGGGGAATAACCTGCAGAAGGGCCTTAGGTTAACTCTAACCCCTTAGCCAGTTTTAAAGTATTGATGATAATTTTTAAAAATAATAATGTAATAATTTATGTAACTTCTGTGTACTTTGTGTATTACCAAGTACTGTGGTTACAGCATTGTGTTAGATTTCCTAATAACCCCAAAAACCGTTGCAGCAGACTGAGAAAACCCAACTCTGACTCATGAACTTATGTACCCTACTGAAGCCACTTACCACTTGTGTGGTAAGCAGAGAGATAAAACAAGTTTATAAGGGAATAGTTTGGAAAATCATCTTCAGCAGGCATTGAAAGGATGGGGAAGTGGTAAGGAAACTCTCCCTCACACTCCTGTTAAGACCAAGTAAGTGTTAATAAATTCTACTTCATGTAACTATCTCCAGAGCTAACTTGAAGCTTACTCTAGCCAGTGGTTCAAAGGAATCTTGAGGAACAAAGGAATTTGAATATAACTAATTAGAAAGGTATGCTAATATTGTCCCCATTTCAAAGGAGGGTAATTAATTTAGAAAAACAAGAAAGATTATTGGGAAATGCCACAAAAGCCATGAAAAACTGAAAAGGCGTGGGACCACTGAGACCATTCTTCTTTGATGCCTGCAGTATTATTCCACGTATTTTTGATACACTCTTAAAAGCTGACCTGTTTTTTCCTTTGTTGGAAACTACTAATGTTGCTTTGATAAAACAGTGTTTGATATGTTTTAGATGTGACCATGTCCTTATTTAAGTGGAAACTTTGAGTGGAGGACATTCAAACTTACATGCTCTTAATATTTATGCATGTATATGTTGTTATGTTTTGTTTCTATACCAGCTGTTTATAAAATGCACTTCATTTGGCTGTTGTGCTTATAAAGAACATCAAAAAAGCTGTCTCTAAGCAGTGGCTGGTGTTTTCACAGATGAATATATTTTGGGGTAGGAAGGGAACATGGTAGTTGAGAGTTCTTTCCTTTCCCTCTTTGATGGTGAACCACCCAAGATGGGTCCCCAGCATGTGAACTAGTTTTTTTTTTTGAAGAAAATGACTGTAGGGCTCCAGAAATCTGACTTTCCTCCTCTGGACAAGGAATGTATGTGGTCATGTGTGACTGAGGTAAAGAAATGGTCTTGTCCTAAACATTCCAACAACTAAGAGGAGCTGTCCAGCCTTGCTGTTTTTTGAGAAACATGTAGTTAAGTCGCATTGCACTGTTTCCTGACAAAATGCTTTACTTGACTATTGTCAAACATATTTTGCATTTTTATACAGATAAGATTTCTCTGGACTGGTCCATCTGGAACCTTCAACTCGAAATGGGCACATTCTGAACACACATGTCTTTTCTGATTGTTAGAATTCAGGTGTCTATAGCCCCACCCAAGCAGACTCCTCTGCTGTGTCTTTCACCTTCCTGTTGTTTAAAGTGAACATTTGGAACATGGTAATAGTAAGTGTCGGGTGCCATCGTAGCTTCTTTGAAAATATTTGAGAGTGGTGTTTCAGCAGCTCTTGCAGGGTGGAAAGGTGCTGACCACTCTTTAGCATGCAGAAGGCAGTGCTCCTGCCAGCAGCAGGTTTTAATCTGAGTGAAACATCCTCTCTCTGAAGGCAGAGACTTAAGATTTCAGTAGAGCCTGAATCAATGAGAGCTGTAGTTCAGAGTTGTGACAGTACTTGTCAGGAGAAAGCAGAATTGTCTGGTTTTTAATTGTCAAAATGTAGTCACTTCAATTTGAACAGATGCTTCATCAGCTCTGATGTTTCAGAGCTTTTGCTTTGACAGCCACACACTTCCACAGCACATGAAGCTTCTCATTATTGCTTTCATACTTAATGAACAGCAACAGGCATATGCCCTGAGCAAGGGTTTTGATGTGCAGTTTCCCAGTGTTCTTCACATTGCTTGGTTGAAAATGAGAGAGAAAATGGAGTAACCTCATTTTGTGAGCAAGCAGTGATTGTCTCCTGCTGTGAGCTTTAGCTTTGTGTCAGAGAAGTCTCCATGTTCCTTAACCTCCGAGGAGGAAAAACTGCTCTCCAGCAGGATCCCTCGTGACCAGAGAGCACTCTTCACTGTTCTCTGTAGGTGGTAGTTTAGAGTCAGAGTATGATTTACAGTGTGGCTGAGCGGATCTAACTGCAGACTTACCCTCAGGCCACTTAAGCACTGGTGCCAGTGCGAGGGATAGTGGAGGGTAGGTAGTGTGGCCATGGGGACAGAGGAGGGGTAGTGGCCCCTTTTCTTGGTTGGAGCCCAGGTGGAGTTTTACAATATGAATGAGCTGGTGGGTGAAATTCAGGGTTATTTTTGCTGCTGTTTCCAGAGAAAGCTGCTTTCAGATGTGATTGACAGGTTTCTAAGTAGCTTGGTAACTATATTGTGTGATTCATAACAATTTGGTGATTGGGAGACTCCACTGTTTTGATTGAGTCCATCCTTGCAGACCAAAGGGCAGCAGCACCTCATGTGCTGATTTGGATATTTCAAAATAATCTCAGCTGGAGGTGTAGCTATGATCAGCTTTCACCTCCTCTGGATATTTCGACTGGAATAGCCTCTGACTGGAGATCCCACCATGTGTCTTCAGTTGATAAGCAGCTTGTCTCTGTTCATGAGGGTTGTCTTAAGTGTGTCTGAGTTGTTTAGGAGGAGAGGGAATTCCTTCTCCACTGTTATTACTGGAGCTCCTGCTGATTCACTCTATTTATGCTTTCCTGAGATTTTTTGTGTTAGGGTTTTTTCTCCCATATTGGTGTGATTGAATTTATTTGCTTTAAATAAATTGAAATTGGCTATACTTAAAATATTTTAAAATATTTATCAAGCAGCTTGAAGGCTGAGATATTTTCTAAAGAGAAATAATTCCACTATGTGGAGTGAGTAGCAGTTGCATTTGTTATCTGCAGTACAGTTGAAGGACTTAGGGGCCCCAAGAGACCTTGGCAGCTTATATGCTAAGTGCTGTAAGGAGGTGTAATAACAAATCATGTCTGCTCGAGAGAATTTGTTACTTTAAATAGACAGAAATAGAAAAATGTGAGATATTTGCACAGCAAAGTCAGGAATACCTTCCCAGTCCAGAGTCATGCACCATAATTTAGGATGCTTAGAGGATGTGGTGGTGATCAGGGGCCTCAGTGATCTGCTCTTCCATGGAGATTCTCCAGTGCTTCTACCTCAGTTTTATAATTTTTATTTTTGTGTGAAGCTTTCCAAATGTAATCCCAAAGAGCTCATACATGATTAATTACCATAGTAAGGTACTATGAATAAAAGCGTTTAAAGGTGCTTTTATCTCCTAACCCTAAATATCTTCTTATTTTGTTTGTGACAGATATGCCAAGAATTCAACAGCACTTGGGCTTGGGAGATGGAAAAAAAAGGATATCTAGAAATGAGTGTTGAATGCAAACTGGGGATTCTGAAGGTACACATTCATCAGTTAAGGTTCTAAATTGCTTTTTCCTCACTCAAATATCTCGGAGATTTGGCTTCCTCATTCACTTAAACATCTTGCAAATTTAGCTTGACTGAGCCATAAGTGCATATATGAAATACCGAGCTGATCTTGGAGCAGACACGATATTCATTGCAGTGGGATGGGCCCAAACTGCATGTCACACTCTGTCTGCATATTCTTCTCACTTTGTATGAAAATAGTTTTGTGCTTACTGTTTTGTTAAGAGCTATTTGCCTGTGCAGTGTGCTTCTAAAAATGTTTGTTACCTTACTGAATTCCGAAGGCAGAAATGGGACTTATCTTTTCAAATCTTGAGAAAACTGTCAGGGTTGGTTCCAAGTTATGAGTGGGTTTTATTGTAGAATGAGATCATTTGTACTATGTAATAAAAGTTTAGAATAAACTTTCTAAGATGGCCAGGAAAGAAGCCCAACCAAACCCAAACCTTGTCTCTGATTTAAAAACTGCATGGTCTGGAAAAACCAGATAGTTACAGATAGTCCAACAGACAAACGCCTAAAAAGAAGTTCCATATTATACTGAAAGGAAATTAGCTGATTTTCTTATTTCTGTTTATATTTTTGACATTTTAACAGTCTTTCTGCTTTCTCAATTTTTAAGTATCTCTGTGAATGTCAGTTTGATGACAATCTGAAGTTTAAGAATATCATTAACGAGGAGGATGCTGATGCTATGCGTCTGCAGCCCATTGGTCGGGACAAGGATGGCCTGATGTACTGGTATCAGCTGGATCAAGAGCATAATGTCAGGATGTACATAGAAGAACAGGATGACCAGGATGGGTCCACGTGGAAATGCATTGTTAGGTATTCCTTGACTTTTTCTTCTTTTTTTCTTTTTTTCTTTCTTTTCTTATTTTGTAGGGATTTTTAGCTGTTTGTGACTGGGACTGAGAAATCTATTTCAATAAACCTTCTTTTCTCACAGGGTAGGATTCATAACAGTGGGATTTTTCTACCTTCACATCTTTATTCAGTGAAAAATCATAAACAGAAATAACTGATTTGTTGGTAACAGCCATCATGTAATTTGTTTTCTGCTTAATCAAGCTACAATGAATATATTCAATGAATGGGTATGAAGGGTACTAAAAGAAGACTCTCTTGGAGGCAATTGCTCCATATTGCTTACTGGGCAGCTAAATGCCTTAGAAAATAAAAGACAACTCTTGCTTCTTGAACTTCAGCCTTATTAAGAAAGTTACAAGTGGACAGATTTGTTCTCAGGAGAATTAGATTGCAGTTGCTTCTGTTGAAGGGAAACCAAGGGAGATGGAGATGCTCAGAGGGTTGGAGCACCTCTCCTATGAAGGCAGGCTGAGAGAGTTGGAGTTGTCCAGCCTGGAGAAAAGAAGGATCTGGGGAGACCTTAGACCACCTTCCAGCACCTGGGGGGGCTCAAGAAAGGTGGAGAGGAAATTTTTAGAGAGGCAGATGCTGATAGGACAAGGGGGAGCAGCTTCAAACTGACAGAGAGCAGGTTTAGATTTGATACTGGGAAGAAATTCTTGACTGTGAGAGTGCTGAGGCAGTGGCACAGGTTGCCCAGAGAAGCTCTTGACAGCTCCATCCCTGGAAGTGTTCCAGGCCAGGTTGGATGGGGCTCTGAGCAACCTGATCTAGTGGAAGGTGTCCCTGCCCATGGCAGGGGGTTAGAATAGGTGGTCTTTGAGGTCCCTTCCAACCCAGACCACCTGCAGGTTATTTACACAGCCATCACTTTAGTAACCAAAGGAGTCATACAGAACTGTTTAAACCACTATCAACTGGCAATGAATGATAAGCATTGCTACTAGTTACATATAAAGAGCTGTTGTGAGTGTATAAAGTAAATGTTTCTAACAAGCAGATCAAGAGTTTGTGCGGTGCTTATCTCTTCATTCAGTGCAGACTCCACAGGTCATTGCCAGTGGTGGAAGAAACGCTGGGAAGATTCTGGCACTCCACACTCCCAGCAGAAAACCACAGTAATGCATTGAGAAATCTGAAGTGGTTTAAAAACTCATGAGATTCCACACCTCAAGGTTGTTGCAAGCTTCCATTTTTTCTGTAAAACTGAGGAAAACAAATTGCCGAATGTCAACCTTGAAAAAGAAACATGAGAGCCTTATTATTCTAGTCTATTGTGAAAACAATGACTCTGCTCAATCATGGCTCAAATTCTTTATACATGAGGGTATTTTTTTATAGTTAGATGTGCAGTTTAAATAAGGAGTTACAGTTCACTGAGGTTAACATTCATAAAGATGTGCACCAATATTTTCTCACTGTCATAACTCAACTAGCTGCAGTTTTCTAGACAACTTGGTGTTGTTTGCTACACATGCTTAGGATGGGTACTTGCAAAAAGTACCTACATTCTTTGCTAGTTGGTGTTGAAAATTCTACGTGAATGATGTGGTTGGTTCTTTCGTGCAGGAGCAGAAAGACATAACTTGTTCTCTTCTGAGAGAAGAACACAAAAAAAAATCAGTGAGGTTTGTCAGGAGGATAATAAATAAAAGAATATTAGTAGCAGCTTGGATTTAGACCCAACAGGAATTGAGTTGACAGATAAGTAGACAAGCTCCTTCCAAAAACATCATTTGATTTTGGCATGTATAAATTGGAAGGTTTCTGACTGCAAAGTTGCAGCCACTCTGGTGGGACAAGCATTTCACTGTGCTTGTGTTTTCAGTATATATAAGGTTTCCAGTGTGGTGTTCATTTAACCAGATAGTGTTTGGTTGGTTTTTTTTTAAATCCCTTTGGGGTAAATTAAGTGCCTTATCAGACCGTTTGTTTTTCTCTTCTAGAAACCGCAATGAGCTTGCTGAGACCCTTGAGCTCTTGAAAGCACAAATTGATCCT
>NW_008666583.1:10347-39248 GCF_000695815.1 Acanthisitta chloris | reverse complement strand
AGCAGGAAAATTCATCACGTGAAAGCCCAAGCATAGAAGATGAAGATACCAAAAAGGGTGAAGAAGCAGCTACACAAGGTTTTTTGTGTTCTTTCTTCAAATTTTAAATGTGCTATGGCAGTCTTAGAATTTTCAGGTTCATGAAAAGTCACTGTGTCAGATTAGGGCTTTGACCAACATTTTTTTGGTTTTGCTTTTTTTTTTGTTAAAGTAAATCAAGTAAGTATTGAATACTTTAAAACAATAAATATTTTGGAATTTTTTTAGTGCATATTTAGGCTCAAGAGTTTATTTTTAAGAGAGCTATGTAAAAATTGTTTTCTCAGTAATTTTAATAGAATAGTTTGGGTTAGAAGGGACCTTTAAAGGCCATCTAGTCCAACCTTCCTACAATGAGCAGAGATGTCTTCAGCTGGATCAGGTTGCTCAGAGCTCTGTCCAGCCTGACCTTAACACTTTTAGGGATGGGGCAGCCCCAGCTTCTCTGGATGACCTGTGCCAGTACCTCACCACCCCCACAGGGAGGAATTTCTTTGTAACATCTAATCTAAACCTGCCCTCTCCTAGTGTAAAACCATTCCCCTTGTCCTGTCACTCCAGACCCTCGTCAACAGTCCCTCTGCAGCTCCCTTGTAAGCCCTCTTTAGGTAGTAGAAGGTGGTTTAAGGTCTTCTTGGAGCCTTCTCTTCTTCAGGCTGAACAGCCCCAACTATCTCAGCCTGTCTCCACAGCAGAGGTGCTTCTGCCCTCTGAGCATATTTGTGGCCTCCTTTGGACTCACTCCAGCACATCCATGTCCCATGTATGTGATGAATAATGCAGTTATTTACATTTGCAGTGATTTAAGTGCTGTCCATGTATTCATAGTGCACTACTTAGAGCCTTTCAGTTGAGAAGCTCTACTATTTCTTCCTTGTAGTCCAAGAGTCACACTCAAAGGCTTTCTAAGGTACAGTGTGAAACCATCTTGGAAGACCTAATACCTGCTAGCTTTGGCCAGTTTCCGTGTAGCATTAAATCAGTTCATGCTAAAATATGGTAAACTGACCCAACGCTTACGTGTTTTCTAGTAGTCCGATTGACTCAAATAGCATTAAGAGAACTTGTGCATTGACTGCCTCATTTTGTGTATACATGAGATGCTTTATGAGACATTCAGGGAGTTTAACTATAGAACACCTGATTAGCAGTATGGGGTACTTTTGGGATTGTGGTGGTCCATTATGAAGTCTGAGAGAAAGCAGTAGATGAAGGGAAGAAATGGTTGAATGAAGTTTAGACAGAAAGAAGCAAAGGGAAGCTGAAATAATTCAAACACAAAAAAAATCTCGTTCTCACTGTTACAGACAAATATCTTTACAGAGGCAGCTTTTAAGGGCTCCAAGTGGGGATCACTTCTTTGTAGGGGAAGAAAACAGCCTTGAGCCTTCAAAATGTTACTGGTTCTGGTGCCTTCGAGATGTATCTTTCACTGCTGTACTAATGCTGAGATTTATATGGATACGTGCTTTGTAGTTGAAAACATAAAATCTATGACTTCTTCCTCTCTGCTCTTTTCTAAAATGCATTTTCGTTGATGTAATTATTAGATGTCATGTACTTCCTCCTGTTTATTTCTAACCACTTTGGGAAGCTCTCATCATGGAAAAAAATTTGCTAACCTGGAAGAAGAGAGGGGTGAGGTAGAGGGAAAAAGATCATCTTTTTATTTGCAGTTGTGGCACATTTGCAATAACATCTTTCAGGTGGTAGAAGATGCTGTTCTGGTACATAGAGTGCTATTATATTTGCTTTTTCTAATTAGTTTTGTTTCAAGCTGACTCAAAATGGATGGTAAAATAAACCTGAGTTATCAAGAGGTTGCAGTAATGATAAATAACAGCTTTAAGCACATAGTGACAAAACAGATGTATGGTTTCTTCTAAATGCTGAAACTACTTCAAGCTCTAATGATCTGAAACTGACTGACTTAGCAAAGTGGAATAACCTGATTCTTTAAGCTCTGCAGGTTTTTCTGGGGTATGCTACCACTCACTGCTTGCTTTAAAAACAGCAGGTGAAGTGAGTGTAGAATATTGTCTGTAGGTAGGAGATGTAGTAATTGCCCAGATAACCTGCAGGAATTTCACCATAAGCTCTGATGCTGAGTGTCTTTTCTCTGAACTGGTGAAATACAATAGTTAAGTATATCTTGAAATGAAAACATGTACAAATGGGGGACTGATTTATCTGAGGAATTTCACTTGAAGGCCATGAAGTCTTATACCATGTTCTGGTCTCTGAAATAGTCCAGAAACCCAAGTGAAACTTCAGGTCTCTGCTTAGGTTTTATTTATCCTCTGAAAGTGTCATGGTACTACTGAAGAAGGGGCTGAGAACTCTGTTGAAAGGAGCATAACTGGAGTTCTGCTGCTGGCTTCTGAAATCTAAGTTTATCTTGGTATATAATTAAACTGCACAGTGATTCTTTAGCTAAAAACTGTCAGCCCACTCATTTAATGACATGTTAGACAAGCCAGATTTCTAATAATTCAGTGAGAAATGGTTCCTTTGTGCAGGACTCTGGGTTTTTTAGATATGCCTTTGTTTTGATGATATTCTTTGTAATCCCCTGGTTGTTTCATAGCTATTTTTCTCTGTCAACAGAAAATCAATTGAAAATCAAAGAAGAAAAAGAGGAGGTGGAGGAACAGTCAATGGAATTGGAAAGCCTTCCTCCTCCTGTGGTCAAAGAAGATGAAAATACGCTGAAAATTGAGAAAGTGGAAGAAAAAGAAATTATAAAATTGCCAGTAATAGTAAAATTAGAGAAACCTCCAGAACACAATGAAGAAAAGCAAACTGTCAAAGAAGAAAGTGACTCCTTTAAAGAAAATGTCAAGCCTGTTAAAGCAGAAGTGAAGGAAAACAAAATAGAACCAAAAGACCTAAAAGAAGTAAAAAGCTGCACGGACAAAATAGCAGTTCATGAGCCTGAGAGGTTAGAATTTTGTGTTAATGTCAAAACCCCCCAAGAAATTGTGGAGAAATCTGTGGAAGAAAGTGAAAAACTGAAAAATGACCAGCAGGCAAAAATACCGCTTAAAAAGCGAGAGATCAAGCTGACAGATGACTATGACAGTCCAATAAAGGGGCCCCTGTGTAAATGTGTTACTCCAACAAAGGAGGTCTTGAAGGAAGAAGGGAAACCAGAAGAAGAAGCTTTTAAGAGAGTCCCTACAATTACTGCTTTATGTCCTGATGGGAAAGTGCTAGTAAATGGAGAGGTTAGCTGTGAAAAAATAACCCCGAGCGTCATACAAAGTAAGTCAGAACACTCTGCTAGTGCAAAGGAAGACAGCAGCTCATTAAAAGAGAAAAATGGAAGAAGTGGGGAAAAGGTATCAGACTCCCTAAATTCTGTTAGTAAAATCATAAAAACATGTGAGATTGAGAAAAATGCAGTAACTGTGCTGAAAGAGATCGGGGCTGTGGTCTCTGAGGTTTCTAATCAGAAAGTGCCTTCAAAGGAGGAATCTAGTCCTGTGGAAAAAGAGTCCCTTGACAGCACAACCACTGAAATCGTAGCGGAAGAGTCTTCAGACCCTGAAGGCTGTGCCAAAACAACTGAAGAGAAACTAGCCACCCAAATCAAGGACAGACTATCACCACCCAAAGAATGTTCAGAGAAGCTAGAGACGTCCCCAAACACATCTGTTCCTGCAGAGAAGCTAGAAACGTCCCCAGATGTATCTGCTCCTGCAGAACTGCCTAAGCTTGCACTGGCTGATGAAGAGACACTGAAAAGTAAAGGTGACCCTGAGGAGAAAACTAATTCTCCAAAAGCTTCTGAGGTACCTCCTGCATGTACTTCTCCTGTTACTGTAGAGAAACCTGTCTTGGAAAAGGAGGACTCTGAGAGTAAAACAGCTCTATCTGAGGAGAGCAAAGAGGAAGAAAAATCCAGCCCAGAAAAACAAGAGGAAGAGCCAGAAGCTGCCAAAACAGAGCCAGATAGATTAGATGATGCCCATGCATCTAATCTAGAGGACTCCTCTGAGAGTAAAAAGGAATCTCCAGTACCTAAAACCAAATTTAAATACAAGCTTGTTTCTGAAGAAGAAAGCTGTGTGACAGAGAATAAAGAAATAACTTCTGAAAGGCAGAAAGAAGGAATTAAATTAACAATCAGAATCTCCAGTCGGAAGAGAAAGGCAGAAACGCCACCAGAAGAGGTCAGCGTTGGCCGCACATTGAGGCGATCGCCAAGGATATCCAAGCCTACTCCAAAAATTGTGGAGACTCGGGATCAGAAGCCTGAGAAAAAGCGACCTGAAGAGGAAGAGGAGAAACCTGCAGCAGCACAAAAACCAGAACGAAAAGAAGATGCCAAAAAGCAAGAAAAGGAGACAAATTCTAAGGTCAACAAGGTAATACACTTTTATTAGCGGGGAATAAAGAATATCCACGGTCTTATCTATAAGGAGAATACACGCTTACCTATTGAGGTTTATGTTCCTTTGGCCTTTGCAATCCACTTAGTGGGCTCAACCAGTTTAAAAACACCTTCTAAGAGAGTGCTAATTAATATCTGTTGACTTAGCAGTTTATGAAATCTGCCACTTAATCTAAACTAAGTAGACCAAGTCAACTGGTGAGAATTCTTCTGAAAACTGACATGATCAGACCTGAGTCCATCTGTCTGAGTGGTGGAATGGAGACTTGTAGCTCCTGTGGATTTCCTAGATGGACACTTGTTGTTGGTTAGGATGACTTCTGTTTGTAGGTGAAGCTAAAATTATTTTTGTGGTGAATTCCTGACCTGCTTTAGCTTTTTTCATATGTGGGACATACAATTTAATTTGAGTGGAATTTTTTTGTTCATTATTTAACTTTTGTTTATGCAGCATGGATCTTTAAAAGTCCTTCAGGTAAATATAACACAAAGTTATGCATATGTACAGTTTGCTTCTGAGTCTGTGTGTTTATAACACCTTCTATTAATACATCTTCCATTTTTCCTGGATATGGAGCACAAAAGAGAAACAAGGAATAATGAGGTTGTATTTTTAAGTGCACTCTTTTAATATCAACTTGTAAGATCCTGTTGATTTTTCCACTGCAGCACGTCTGTTGGCCAATTTTGTAGTTTTACAAAGCATTCACTCATTTAGGAAGTTTCTTTCACATACTGCTAAGGAAGTAAAATGAACAAAGAGTTGATTTTTCAGTGGATGGTAACATTTATACTGAAAAAATCTCTCATACACATGAAGAATTCAAAAGTAGATTTTTCATTTAAAGATTCTAATTTAAAAAGAAAATACGTGAAAGCAATAGTGAGTGTGAATCCTATAAGCTGTTTGGCTTTTGAAGTACTGTTGCTATAAGTGTTTTAACTTGATCTCTGTTTCTGAAAGATCAAGAGATGTAAGGATGCTTACTTTTCTGCCAAGAATTTTAAATATGGTACAGGAAGAAGTTTGAAGCTGCTAAGCTTCTGTCATTTAAGATGAAAAATACCAGAATTTTTAATAGCCTGTTTTTTTTCCTTTTTCAAGAAAAGGCTTTTAAAAACAGACTTGAAATGATGGTGATGTATAATGAAGCCTAAACCTAAACTAATACTATTATGGATTTAAAGTACCTTTCTTACTAAAGCTTATGGAACAGGAAAACTTCTGAAGAGGTAGAAATTAACGTCAAGAACCTGAAACAAAACTTTGCTAATATGACAAATACTGATTTGGTATGAGTCCATCCTGCAGGAGAAATAAAATATTTTGTATATTTTAGTTTAGTCAGTTTGTTTGAATCAAGGAGTAGCTTAGTCAAAATTGAAAAAGTGTTTTGAGTTGAAAAAGCTGGAAAAGTTATTTTATTTTTTCAGTGTCTGTGGGGAGGAAGGGTAAGAGTTGTGAGAGAATGATGCTGTGGGAAACAAGTCAGTCAATGGCAATAAAAGGTTTTTCTGTTTGGTCTGTTGCTTTAAATCTAAAATACCTTAGTTGCACAAAGTAGTTTTAAACAAGTCAAACAAGTCTTCTGAATTTTAATTGAGACCTGTTTTTCATTCAAAATATGGCAGTAAATATGATAGAAAGGGTTAGATGCCCTCTTTGTGTTGAGGCAGGTTAGTGGCAAAGAGTCAGGAAGCTGAAATGTGGAATTTACCAGGTTTGCAGGCAAGTTTACCTTGTCAAAATAGAAAAAAAGGGGCTGAGTGAAAAAAAATTTGTCTTCGTACTTTTAAACCTCACTTGGACGGTTCTTTCTGCATATAGATGCAATTTTTTCTCCCTTTATCCTCTTGCATTTTGAGGATCTTGGAAAGACAGTCTATTCATTGAAATGTTCTGCTCTAAATTTAGTGCAGCTGTTCTGACCGAAATGAATTGCTTCACTCTAAGGACATATATCTTTTAAGATCTGGGAAGAAAGTCTGTGAGCTTCCTTTGTGTTTTTTCTTTGAAATGGTGTCTCACAGAGAAGCAAAGTTCGGTGGACGGGTACACGAACACGTGGCAGGTGGAAATACTCGAGTAATGAAGATAGTGAGGACTCGGAGAGTGAAAAAAACTCTGATGAGGAGGAAGAAGAGGAAGAAGAGGAAGAAGAAGAAGCTGCACCTGCTGATGATGATGAGCCGTGCAAGAAGTGTGGCCTTCCCAATCACCCTGAGCTGGTAGGTTTCTGGGTAAAGCTGCTGTGGGCTGTTGTGTCAGATTTGGTGAATTGGCTTTGGTGATTGGTTTTGGTGGTCTCTGAAGGCACATCATCCTTCAGAAAGCACTACCAGATTCTACAGTAAGGGCACACAGTCTACTTAGTCCAGTAGTACTAAGTGCTGAGAAGACATAGTAAGAGGAAATCTGGTGATACATAAACTTCCCTATAAAAACCTACCTTGGCCCTGGAAATGTAGCAATAAGTGATATAGGATGTTTTTTGGTTTGACACACTCCAGAGTATAAAGCACTTCTGTGTTGGCTCGGGAAATAGTTTGGGAGCTTGTTACATGTTGTGAATGCCAAAAGGTACTCATGATATGTTTTGTTTCCATAGATTTTGTTGTGTGACTCTTGTGACAGTGGATACCACACAGCCTGCCTTCGGCCTCCATTGATGATAATCCCTGATGGAGAGTGGTTCTGCCCACCTTGCCAGCATGTATGGTTCCTGTGTGACTTCACTCTTCTCCTTTACAGCTTTGCTTGCAGTTGTGGAGATTAGCTGGGACTTTAACAAGTTCTTTCCATGATCATCTTTTTCTGTTAACAAGTAGACTGTGGTGCATGGTGGGGCTGCTGGTCTTCCCTCCTGTCCATTAGTAAAACTGTGTTTTGTGAGGTGGTTTTCTTCACCTTTTTTTCTGCTAGTGATGAATGACCGTGTGTTGCTGACGTGTAGGTCCAGCCACACTGATCATCCTCCATCTGTGGTTTAATCACCTCAAGACAAGTATAGTGTTAAAGATCCAATGTTTTAATTTTTCCCAAAGGAAACGTTATGTTATCCTGGAAGCAGAAGCAGTAGGCAGTGAGGGATGGATCAGTGGCAAGAGCAGGCAGCTGTTTCTGAAGTGCTGTTCCTTCTTCAGAGACATTTGCTCAGAAGCTGGTTAGAGAAAGCTGCTATTTCTAATGAGTCTTAGGGTATAGTTTGTGTCTGCTGGAAAGCCAGGGTTGTCCTTGTCAAGTAATAGATAGGTATGAACACATTTTTCAGAATTGCTTCTGCACAAAAAAAAACCAAAATCTGGCCATGTGTCCAGTTTGATTTAACGTACACCTAAAATAGCAAGATTTGTAGGGATGGTACTTGGGAGGATAAGCAGAGTGTGTGATACTGTTCTTGTTAAACCACTTATGCACATTTTCAGAATAATCTGCCTGATCCCAAACCTCTTCCTTGCTTTTAGAGAAATTCTTTGCCAAAAAGGTTGTTGCCCTCCAATAAGCTAGTGACATTGGGCATGACATGATAGTATGACTGTATTTGGTGTTGATTTTTAGTTGTCTTCTGAGGAGTATTTTTAAGTAATGATGATCTTGAATATGTAGGAATGTTTTCTTTATACTTGTATCTCATTATTCTGCTGCTGTTAAGGACTTTTCAACATGAAAAATGTCAGATTTGTAAAAGCGTGAAGATCATTCTTGGAAATAGTGTGATGAGGGCATTAACATGGAATAAGGCACAGTTTGTCCCTGAACCCTAGTTTTTACTTATGGCTTCTTGAATGTTAAGTGATGTTCTAAGATACGGAACATTTGGTAAGAAAATGGTCCTAAAGTGTATCTCTGCTTTTTGCTGCAGTGTCCACAGAGTCATGTGTTTTCCAAAGACAGATAAGGGACAAACAGAATTCCCTGTGTGTGGGCACTCAGTGCTGTGTGTGTATATCATGTATGTCTATGAAATCCTTAGGTTTCTTTGAGACCAGGTTGTAAATATCCACAGAAATGTACTAATTTAGATATATGTTTATTCTAGACATCATTAATAGTGGCTTTAGGCATGCTGCTTCTTACATTAAATGCCAGTTGCTGGGAGGATGCATCTCTGTCGCAGCTCATAGAATGGTTCGGGTTGGAAGGGACTTTAAAGGTCACCTAGTTCCAACCCTCCTGCCATGGGCAGGGACACCTTCCACTACACCAGGTTGCTCAGAGCCCCATCCAGCCTGGCCTTGATAGCAAAGCACGTGTTTTAGGAAGACAATCTTTATTGTAAAGCCTTGTTCATCAAAGAGGAGCCTTCAGCATAGCAAGGCACTTGCCCTTCTTCTAGACCTAGAGTGAATGTAGTATCTGAATGTTAGTTCAATGTGAAAATAGTTGGTTATGAAAGAAACTAATACTGTGTTTCCTTCCTTTAGAAATTACTCTGTGAGAAATTAGAAGAACAATTACAAGATCTGGATGTTGTCTTAAAAAAGAAGGAGCGTGCAGAACGCAGGTACTACTGTTTGGTTGTGTTCACAGCAAGCTGCTGTGCAGAGGGGTGGTAATAATTGAGCAAGTGTTAAAGTAACTGGGGGACTGGGAATTGGTAAAACCAGTTTTGACTTCTCTGTGATTATTGGTGGTGCAGGGCTGGGAGAGCTTGCTAGAAGGGAGAAAAAGTCCAATAATTGGAAGAGATAAGCATATACATTGTTGTGGTTTAACCCCAGCCAGCAGCCAAGCCCCACACAGCTGCTCACTCACCAGCAGGATGGGGTAGGGAGTCAGAAGGGTAAAAACTAGAAAACTTACAGATTGAGATAAAGACACATTAGCAAAAGCCATGCACACAAGCAAAGCAAAACAAGGAATTGATTCACCAGTTCCCAAGGGCAGGCAGATGTTCAGCCATCTCCAGGAGAGCAGGGCCCCATCACCCATAATGGTTCCTTGGGAATACAAGTGCTATTACTCCAAATGTCCCCCCTTCCTCTTTCTTCCCTTTATATACTATACTGAGCATTATGTCATATGGTATGGAATATCCCTTTGGTCAGTTTGGGTCACCTGTTCCTGCTGTGTCTCGTCCCAATCTCTCATGCACCCCCAACTTCCTTGCCAGTGTGGCAGTACAGAAAACAGCAAAGGCCTTGACTCTGTGTGAGCTCTGCTCAGCAATAGCAAAAACATCTCTGAATTATCAACCCTGTGTTCAGCACAAATTCATACTAGCCACTGTGAAGGAGGTTAACTCTACTTCAGCCCAAACCAGCACATACATTTACTTTGGTTCCAGTGCCTGAACACATATGTGACTTTCTTATTCCAGGAGTTAAATGGTTTTCAGCACTGGTTCACCTGCATGTTAGTAATACTGTCAGATGTGTGTAGAGTTCCTGCTGTAAGCAAGGTTAAGTCCTGACTTTGCTCCAAAGGTCATCCAGATTACTGTGGAGTTTAGTCTTACTGCTTTAGATTCTGTATTTTGCAATTGCTGTAGCACAGTAGTCCAGCTAAGTTACAACTTTGAATGAAATTTTGTGTCTAACCCTGACATTACCGAAGACTAAATGCATATGAATTTATTGCATTAATGAACAACAGCTTTAATGTTTGGAACATCCTGTTTGCAGTTTTCAGACCTCAAAAATGAGGGACGTGAAACAAGGTCTGCATAATTTTTACCTTTTAGAACATATATTGAGTACCTTGCAAAATTTAATATCATTTGTATGCATTACTAAACAAAAACTTTGCATGAATTTTGTCTTAAAAGGCAAATTTCACCAGAAGGTGGGACCCTTTTAAAAAAAGTAATTGAGCAGGCTTATACTTGTGGTAGGTACTGTAATATGGGATATAGTGAGTGAGTGCTGGGAAGAGCCGAGCACAATCCATGTCTGCCTTCAGCTTCAGTCAAATCTGTTTGTTACTGCTGTTGCAGCAGCAACGATAGTGACAGATCAGGTACCAACTGTTCCTCATGTCCCTACTTCTGCTCAGAGTGTATCTAGATCACACTGTGGTTAAAATTATCCATAGCTTGCCAATTTTGCTGAATTTGTAGCTTTGGGAATGAAACTATTAGCTACTTTTATAAGTGAGCTCAGCTTACACACAGCCTCCATCTGTGCAGGAGTATGGGGCACACAGGAACTGCGTCTGCTGCTTTGCTTTATGGTGGGAAGGCTCGTTACTAGTGAACAATATTTTTAGACCCACTTGGGTAAATATTCTGCTGGCAAACATGACATGGAATATAAGCTTTTGCCAGTCTGTCTTGCTTCTTGAAGTCACTAGCATTGAATAAAAACCTGAACCTTTAGCAGTAAGAGGAGAGCATGTAGTTGATAATACAGCAGTTTTCAGTGTCTGAAACAGAAATTCAACAACAGTTTTGCAATTTAATCCTCGTACCAAGTGAACCTAATGCTTTATGTTGTATATACTAGCATTGAGTTTTTTATTTAGTTAGTTTTTTGTCATTTTTTAAAAGTTTTTTAAAAAGAGAAATGAACTTGGGTTATCACAAACTTCACGATACAATATTTGAATATTGAAATCTTCCAGCTTTAATGGTGGTGTATTTTAGCAAACAATAAGATAAAAAAGCTGAAGAGTTATCATGCTACAGAAAATGATAGTTCTTATTGCAGCTCAGTAATAAGTTGAAGTGTGTAGTAAGTTGGTTGGTTGGTTGAGGCACAGAAATACTTGAATGCAATGCTTCTGAAAACTCCCAGTACACGGTGTCTGCCTTTTTGGCAAAGAGAAGAAATCCAACTCATTATTGATGTCTGCTTAATAGATTCTTTGAACAGGTATTACCATCATGCATTTTCAACTGATGATACTGCTGTGCTCTTTCAGTTACTCTCTAGCTCTCAGGAATCTGACTCAGATTGATTCAGCTGCTCAGTTGTGTTCTTACATATCCTCACACTGTTATGTCACTGATTTTTTTAAATGAATACTTCAGGCTTCGTATTGACTTACAAATATAAATACAAATTTTCTCCTCTTATTCTGTTCATGAATTCGAGATGCTACCACAACAACCTAGCTGAACTTTGGGTTTCTCATGTATACACTAACTTCTATAATCATGTCCTACCACCAGCTGGAGGGGGTGGACATTAAAGCATTTTTGGATTCCCCTTTTAATTCATGTTAGATACTCCCAGACTTCTTGATGGAAAATCCCTCTAGAAACTACTTACCTAATTCTCCCAGGCCAAATCAGGTGGAGGACTTGCTTTCGTGCACACATTCATGACTTCCCTGTAGCAACTTTTGCAGCTGCTTAATTGAGATAAAATATTTTCTGAATTAATCTAGGAAGAGTTTATAACTAGTCAATGCTTATCTGCACCTACCCTTGGAGATCTCATAGTTCAAATATCTGAGTTATTGGCTAAAGTCTTGAGCTCTTGTCTGCTATGCAGGAATAAGGAATGCATTTGATACTTCATTTTGCATTTCACTTCAAGACCTTAAGCTCAGCAGGACTGTCTTGTTTCATTTGCTGATTTCTTAAGCAGTATATCCTCAAGTCAGGGAGAAGAAAAGCAGTTCTGGAAAGCCTCACTGATCATGTCTAAAAACAGCTGGATTTGTCCCATCTCTGGTATCTCTTGATGTTTTGTGTTACAAGAGATGAAAAGTGGAGGAAACTATCAAAGACACTTCCTGAATACTAGAATGATTGCAATTCTAGTTCCTTTCTCATTTCAGCAGTTGTATTCCTTAAGATGCTCTTTTAATTCATCTTCAAGGGCATAGTGATTTTGTACAGCGTGTGACAAATTTTTTCCTCCTCATCCAACCAGTCTCATGGTGCTCAGATGAATGAGGATTTCTTTTTATCTGTCAGTTTGGAGAACTCACATTAGGAGACAAAACCAACTGCTTTTATACACAGCCAGACATTTCAGTTTAGTTCTAATGATACTGAGTTGTCAAAGTTCATGGTCTTTTTTGCTGTAAAAATCCAAAATCCATTTTTACTCTTTGTGAGTATTATTTTAGGAAGTGTGCTTCTTCATTTTCTATAAGAAAGATTTGTTCAGTGAAGAGTTCTCCAGGAGTCTGTTGGGATAAAAATGTAAAGTGCATGAGGCTAGTCAGAAGACTTGAAATTTACTTATATTCTCTAGAAATTAATGAAAGTATTTGAAACAAAATTTATACACATAGATGCTTCTATTTGCAAAAAAATATTGCACATGAAGTAAACATATCTAAAATTAATACACATTTGTGTATTTGTGTGCGGGTCTAGATAACTTACGTGCACGATGTCTCCTGTTGTGACTCAAGTGTATTGTGACATGCTCATATGGCCACTCACTGTAACTTTGGTAGTCTGATTCTGGTTGATTGAGACTGTTCAGCTCAGAAACCCAGAAGAGGGTAGCACTGTTCTGATTTCATTTCAACTGTAGTGATGTTTCACTGGATTCTGAAAGTTGGAAGTCTGTAGGCAAATGTCTAGATTGTACCTTGCCCCCCTGCAGGATTGTTCTCAGAGTGTATGGCCTAACATACTGTTACTCAAAGTCTGTGCCTTGCTTCCAGAGTCCTTGCAGAGTCCAGTGAATGGCATCAACTTTCGTTGATATCTTAATTTGTTTAAATTGTCCCTTGTTTTCCTAGAAAGAGGCTAGTAGGGACCTATGGTGTTAGTAGTTTGGTTACACATCCTGGTCTGTTTTAGTACTTGGCCATTCTTCCTGACAGACTGCTTTCTTGAAAGCTCAATTCAGCACCCTGAAGATCAGCACCCAGTGCTGTTTGTGAGGTGCTAGGATATCCAGGACATCTCAGGCTGGGACTGACAAATACAATGGGACTTAAGAGAGACTTATGTCCTTCAGGAGCCAGAGTTGTGCCCAGGGCAATTCAGATGATACAGGGTGCTAGTGTTGAGGTAAGCCAAGTCTAAACCAAATTTTGCTTAGCCTGATTTAATCCTGTAACATACTGTGGACAAAGAGGACAGTTTGCTTCTCCTTACAAGAGTCTTTTCTGTGTTTGAGTACCCTCTCTCTCTCATCTTCAGTTGTTGTTCTCTACACCAATGCTAGGCAAATCCATCCTGTTCTTTTCAGTCTTTCTCTACTGGGCATATCTGCTGCCCTCCAGTAACTTCCACTGGATCACATCTGTCTTGGAGTATGTGTGGTGCCCAGATGGCACCACGTATTCCAGCCAGGTGTGCAGGACTGACTGGCATGGCAAGTGTTATTCAGGTGTCCTGTTGGCTGTTCTGCTCACACATCCATCTGCCATCACTCTTGTTTCTGCAGCAGCTCGACTCTGTTGATCTTTGCTCAGGCTGTTCTCCTCTGGCAAAGAATTGCTCTGTAGGCAGTTATTTGTTCCCTGGTGTTTCTAGAGTTGATTGTTCCTGCTTGAGTCTAAAGTCTGGCACTTGCCCCTTTTGGATTGCATCCCATCTTTACGTAATTTTTCCAGTGCAGTGTGATTTTGAATTCTTGTTTTGTCTTTCAGTGCCTCCAGGATTGGTGGTAGTTGTGGATCTGACAAAATAATCTTGATCACAACATTTTCAGGGTTGTTTTAATTAATTTTTACACCCCACTTCTGTGGTGCCTGCAATCTTCAAGTACTGGTGGTTGTCAGAATTCTTTGGAAATCTCTTAGATTATACATGCAGGAAAACATAAACATATGAGAATTAACACATAATCCCAACTAAAATGATTGTTTTCATTTGGAACATCCTCTTGGGATGCTTCTGCCCAGCAATAGTAAGAGCTTCAAACTGTGCTAGTTACAGCATTATTTTAGATATCTGCAGTCTTTGTGTAAGCTTATTTTCATTTTCTTCTCTCTTAAAGAAAAGAGCGACTGGTGTACGTGGGTATCAGCATTGAGAACATCATTCCACCTCAGGTAAGTTACTGCATACATGTTGTATTACTGTTTTATTTTCCAAACTTCTCAGGGAAGAGGTTTCTCAGTGGTGTGTCAGAAGTGCTAGCATCGTGGATAGAAAAATCAGTTTATATGCAAGTTGGAAATAATTCTAGACCCTTCATTTTGGACTGAATTTAGCAGAGAAACCGAGGGAGCTTTGTGGTGTCTGATGCCACACAGAGTGCTCTGTCAGTGAGCAATTGCTGAATCACCTCCCTGCCATTACAGCTGGTTTTGAGTTGAGTGCTCCAACATTCTGTAGTTTATAAAGGTGGGATTCAGTTATTTCAGTTATTTAACTCTGGTGTTTGCTGTATAGTTATCTGGGTCTGAAATAATTGTCATAGCTTTCCTCTGGAACTGATGGAAACAAACATGTTTCATTAACAGATGCTTTTATATGGTTTCTTTTGAGAGAAGAGGAAAAATGCTTTTATTTATGTGGAGAACGGCCTCTTCTCACTTCTTAAATACATTTTAAAGCAATTCTCTTGAAGTCTTAGCCAAATGCCTTCATCTGGAATGATATCATCTGTTCTATGCAGTTTGAAATGAAACTTTTGTTCATTTTAAATATAGATTTGCCACTCTGCCTGACTGTTCCAAAGCCAACTTTCTCTCCCTGTCTCTGGATAACAGAAAAATGATAACAGATTTTACAGACTTACAAAAGAATCTATGTCTGGGAGCAAATATTTGAAAAATGCAGTCTAGGGGCAGATTATTTTTCTTTTAAATTAATAGCTTGGAAACATGATAAGATTAACCTGCATGGAACTTTATTGAAACTGCATCATGTTAGAGGTGTCCCTGTACTCAGTATGGAGAGATACTGGCCACAGTTTGTTCAGCTGCCACATTTAGTAGTCCTGGGAGTATCACCCAAGGCATGATCTCAGTGGTGCAGCATGAGCACCGTGGTACAATAACCTCAACCCATAAACTCTGTGTTCCTGAAGTTACGTAGCCAATAAGGGCAATATGTGCAAGTGTTCACCTGAACTGCTGTAAGAATTCATTGTATTAGAAGCCAAAATGAGCTGTGTTGGGCATATGAGCTTTCTAGATGGTATCAATATCTGTATCACATGAGTTCAGTCATAATGAGTGTGGAGGGAGTGGGGAAGATAATACTTTTTGACACTTCTGTCTTATTTAAACAGGAGCCAGAAATACCTGAAGGTCAGGAAGAAAAGAAGAAAGATTCCAAAAAGCCCAAATCAAAATTGCTTGAAAGGAGATCTACCAGAACCCGAAAGTGCATAAGCTACAGGTCAGCAGCTTGTTAAACAGCTTGTACTGCAAAAGTCATACTGCTGCTTTATTTCTGAATCTTCCCTCCACTTCTCACACACACTGCTACATTTGAAGGAGAAGCTCAACTAAAGTGTGTTTGTTCATTTTGCTCTCAATATTGGCTATGCTTGGTGCTTGTGAAAGCATCAGGCGGTGTTGTGAAGCAGTGATACATTAAAAAAATTAAAATGTATATTGTAATTTGTTTAAGAATTCTAGAGAAGGTTTTTGGCCTTACTGCAGTTTCTGGAGTGAGTTAAAGCAGGTGAATCAAACCTCTTCTCTCTCGCAAGGGAGACTATCTAAAGCCTTCAGTTCCTTGCGGTCTTTGCCCTCCCCACCTGAAACTCAAAATGCAATTATAAGACCATACCTCTGTGTGCTGGTTTGAAAGCAAACCAGTGAGAGACTCCGAGTTAGAAATACAGTTTAACAGGGAAAACAAAACAACAAATGCAACAGTACAAAAAACCCCCACTGACAGAGTCAGAAAGTAACCTGAAACCCTGTCAGTCATGGTGTTGGTAGTAGTCTGATGAAATGGTGGCTGCAGTCCTCCTGGACTGCTCTGTTGGAGCAGTGATCCCGCAGATCCGGTCCTCTCCCAAAGGTCCAGTGGCAGCTCTTGCCCTCTGGAATCCAGCAGGCAAAGGGCATCTGTGCTGGTCCAAACCCCAGTTTATATCCCTGTGGGAATGCTTGGCTCCCCCCCTTGGGTGAGGCATCTCACAATGGGATGAGGTACCTCTATGCATGCATGGATCCTTGTCAGCCCATGAAACAGAGACAGCCCCTGAGGGACCAATCAAGGACAAGGCGATAACGCTCACTGCCCCACCTGCTTTAACAGCTTGTGGAGATGATAATAGAATACATACCACAGGTTACCCCCCACGCTGCAACCCAGGACATTATCCACCCCTTATTCTATTATCGTCTACATCATAGCCTAATCAATATCTTCCTTACCATATACATATACATATACAATAAAGGCCTTACACACAATTCTCAGTTAAAGTTAGGTCTCATTGTGGTACACAACAGGTTTCCCCATCTTCCTGCATTACCCACCAAGTGTAACCAGGTCCTTGAGCAAAAACAGTCCCACGGATGGGTTTGCCTTTGCCTGAGGTAGGACTAATCCAAACAGTCTTTCCTAAAATACCTCTCATGTACCACAGGGACTTTATCTCCATCCACCGTGTGCAAGGGTTTTCCATCCCATTTACTCATGTTTTTCCATGCTCCTGAAGGAAAAACCAGAGGTTTTCTCGTGGAGTGTATTATCTCTCCCTGGCTGGGGGATGCCTGCTCCTAATGGCAGAGACCCTTGTTGGTTCTGGCGAGATGATGTAGATCTTTTCCTTTCAGTTTCTGATGGCCCTCTTCGATCAAACTCTGGACTTGCTCAGCCAACCTTGTTTCTACAGATGAGATATGGGTGTGAAACAGGGCGGTGACAGTGTCCTCATAAATTCTTAGTTTGCTGATCAAGGTGCCTACCTTGTCCTGGCCTTCCCTCCATTGCAGTGTTGCCAGGTAACGGCCGTATCACTCTGGTCCAAGGCATACGAATCTCAACCACATCTGTGACATGCACTGGACACCATCTGGGTTCATAGGGAATATCTCATCTTCTGAGAAAATGATCTCCAGCACAGCCAATTCCCTCAGGCATTGGATGCCTTCTTCCATTGTGCTCCAGTTTCTTTGGTTTACCTGGAGGTCTTCTTTACAAAGGTATCTATCCTGCCAGAGACTGAGAGATTCTTGGGCTCTCCTGATCCCCTGGTCAATAACCACATCCTGGGACAGGGATCCCAGTTGCATGGCCTCACTTCCTTCCAGCGTGGTGTCGTTAGCTGCAGCATCCCAGATGTGGAGCAGCCAGGAGAGGATGGGCTTGTCTGCCTGGCAGGTGAATTCCCTCCACAGCTCACCCAGGGATAGAGAGCGAGTGGTGATCTCTTCTGTTGGGGTCGAAGGTCCTGCCACATCCTCGTCAGTCTCTGTGTGGGCTGATTTGCTCTTTGATTTCTCCCTCTGAACAGGGGCAGCTGCTACCAGTTCAGGCTGTTCTGGTCCAGTGACAGTTTGTGGGGGGACGCTGACGGTGCCTGTGGTTTCTTCCTCCTTCTGAGAATGATGTGCCACACCAAGCATTCTGAATTTAAGCATGGTATGCATGGTACAGGCCATGCCAAGCAGACCCAACAACAAGTATATGCCCTCCTTGGCATTCAGAGAGAGCTCCATATTTGCAAAAATTGCTGTGTCAGGCCTGAAGGGTTGGAAAAAACCATTCCTTACTCCTCCCCCCAGGGGCTGGGTGCCGTTGATGAGGCTCCAGGAGTAGAAGACTAGTAGCCTAGACTAGGACCAGCAAACAAAATTGAGTATATACTCCACATGATGTTCATTACCTTGGAGGTTAACATGCAATAGACATAATATACCAATAAACCAATTCTCATACCATACCCTGGTCTATACACGAGAAGTATTACAGCTGGCAGGTACTATCCCCCCATGAGCAGAAAAATATAGAGACCTAAGTACCAGACCCATGTAATCATTTTTAGCATCACAGCGAATACGTGGTTTCCACAATACAAAATTGTAATTCTGACTTTTTCCCAGTATCATGCCCCACGTTGGACACCAAAAATTGTGCTGGTTTGAAAGCAAACGAGTGAGAGACTCCAAGTCAAAAATACAATTTAATAGGTAAAAAAAAACAAAAAATGCAACAGTACAAAAAGAAACCACTCAAAGAGTCAAAAAGTAACCTGACACCCTGTCAGTCATGGTGTTGGTAGTAGTCCGATTAAATGGTGCTGCAGTCCTGGAGTGATGGTTCTGTTGGAGCAGTGATCCCGCAGATCCGGTCCTCTCCCAAAGGTCCAGTGGCAGCTCTTGTCCTCTGGGAATCCAACAGGCAAAGGGTATCTGTGCTGGTCCAAACCCCAGCTTATATCCCTGTGGGAATGCTTGGCTCCCACCCTGGGGTGAAGCATCTCACACGATGTAACTCTATGCATATCTGGGTCCCAGGCAGCCCATTGAACAGAGACAGCCCCCTGAGGAGGCCATCAGGGATGAAGAGATAACGATCACTGCCCCACCAGCTTTAACAGCTTGTGGAGACAACAATAGAATACATACCACGGGTTACCCCCCACACTGCAACCCAGGACACTCTGAAAAGGTCTGTAACCCTTTAGAGAAATGGTGAGAAAAATGCAATTAGTAAATGAAAATTCCAAGATATTTAGACTCTGCATTCCAAGAGTAGAACAGGTCACTAACGTTTCCAAAGTTCAGCATGATCTTAATGTTGTCTTTTGTTCTCAGTTTATTACTAAGGTGGTTTATAAACTATTTTCTAAGTAATACCTCATGATGCTCCATATCCTCTTCAGTAAGCCAGGCAAGTAGTATGCCCCTGGGATTAGGAAAGACTGTGGTTGCCTGAGATACTGTGGTGTGTTTTTTCTTCCCAACTACATTAGAAATATTTTTTTAAAAAGTATTACCTTTCCTGTACTTGTTCTATGTAGATCTTTATCACTGAAAGCTATAACATTACAACTTTGAAAACCTTCAGCAATAACCATTATTAAACTCCGAATCAATCAGGTTTTGCTGCTGAGGGGAGGCACAGCGTTTTGTGTATGCTTAATTTTCAACCTGGTCAGAAAACTGTCTGACCTTGCTTAGCTGTTGATTTTCAGTTATTTTTTAAATGAACAGCAGAAGTCACATAACAAAAATGCTATTGCTGCTTTGGGAAGTGAAGTATTCCTGTAAGTAACAGGCAAGGTTCTATAGATTTGCCATTATGTTCATGACAGGTCAGTCAACATCTGTCCAGGAACAAAAAACCCCTTGCCTATAGGGTATGTGGCACAACTTCAACAGGACACATGTTGTGCAAAGACAATAATTTATATTGCAAATAATGTTTCCTAGAATGTTGTTCTGGAAAATCAGTCTTTTGATACAAAATGATAGAGTCTTTCTTACAGACTCCATCATACTGATAAGGAGAAGTAAGCCCTGAAGGGCCAGGAAGTGCCTGCTGAGGGAGGGGATGGTGACAGTGATTTCTGAGAACTAATTGCAATAATAATGACCACCCATCCCTGGAAATAATTAATATGTATGAGCATTTAATGTATAAAAACCATGAAGTTTTTGTCTCTGGTTGCACAAGTTTGGTGGAGCGATCCACCTTGTGCCTAACGTGGAATAAACAAATACCTGCTACTCAGAGATACAAGTCTGTGAGTAGTTCTTTTCCAGGTTTTCTCAGCATCAATACACATAACTTTGAGCTGGTGAAAATGTTACATGTGTGTCAGTTTATATGTCTGCAGTGGCATCCTGCTGGTGTCACTGGGAACTGTGTGTGCTTTCCTTCAGCAAGGCAAAATAAATGCTAAACATCTTATGTCACTCACAAACATCTGTATTGTGGAGCCTCCTGGTTCTCCAAAGCTCTGCAATCCCTTTGTATCACCTGAGTCATCTGTTGAGTCCTCTCGTGAGCAAGTTAGCAAAAACCTGCAGCATGAACAAAGCAGCAGCAGCAGCAGAAACTGTGTTCCATTACACCTGATGGACAAGCAGGCTGAGCTCGGGTTATTTGGTAGCAGTGATTTGAAAGTGTTAAGTGATTTCCACAGTTTAAAAAGGGCTTATTTTAGCTGTGAGGAGGGAAAATTGGGTTTGAATAATGTGGAACTAATCTTATTGCTGAAACAATTTCAGAGTTATTTCCTTGCTGGGTAAAGCATGCAGGGATATATTTATATTCCCTAAGACATGAACAACATGCAGTCATTCTTAGGGAATATAAAGCTATCAGAAGTCCATCACCTTATTTTTAAAGGAGAAAGTATTTTATGCTTAGTATTGGAAAACAGAGTATAATATTAGATGTGTTTTTTTCTTGGTCTGCTGGAGGTTCCTGTGGAGGACCAAGATAAATATAACTGCAGTCTTTCCTTCACGACTGAGAAACTGAATATTTAACGAATGTATTGTCTAGTTGTTGGTTGTTTATACCTAAAAAAGTACAAAAAAATTACTTTTTAAAGAATGAGAAGAAAAACTTGCATTTAAATAAAACGTCTTTCCAAGATAATTAATAAAATTTGTACTTCTGCATGTTAGAGCTCAGGGCATCTCTTTGGTGATAGAGGTAACAACTCTTTCTTATGGGATTTGAATTCGTAACTGAAGAAACAGACTGAGGTCATCTGTGTGAGAGAATTAGATCCTTTTTCCTCTGCTGTTCTCTTTAAATGAATTACTCAGGGTGCAGACATTTATGCAGTTTTATAAAAAGCTGCTGCAGGACAAACACACTGGAAAATTTTGGTTTTGTCTGACCTATTTAGTGATGTAACATTACAGTACAGCTTATTTGTATAGAATTACAAAGAAGTGTGTACAGTATGTTTTGGTTGAGCTTAGGATGTTGCAGATCCATGAAGTACAATTACATTGAGCTTTAAGAAGAGAAAGCAGCTATGTGAAATAAGCTTTCAAGGAAAATTTAGACAGAATGAGTAATTTTCCTCTGGCTTTTAATAGATGCTTCTCAGAAAGACTGTTTTGCAGATTGGTAGTGTGTATGTCATCTAATAAAAGGTGTGGAAAAAATGAGTAATACTTAGTGTGAAAAATGCCACTGAGACCATCTGAAGGAACTTTCATGTTATATATAGTTGAATTCAAGGGTATGGCATATAAAATGAATGTTCCTGTAAATCAATAGTGAGACAGCCAGGCAATGATAAATGATCCGCTAGGAAGTAGAAACAAGAAACACACTTTCAAAAAAAATTGCTATTTTAGTATTAATCTGGCCCATTATCTTAGTTATTATACATCCAGCCCTCTGTCTGTGCAATGTGATTTCTCAAAGCAGTGTGATTTCTTTAGATTTTGAGATATGTTTTCATAATATAATTTAATTATGGTTCACTTCAAAGTGGTAAATGAAAGCTGTTATTTTTAGGTTTGATGAATTTGATGAGGCAATTGATGAAGCAATTGAAGATGATATCAAGGAGGCTGATGGAGGAGGTATGTTTCTGATGTTATTTGTTTTTCAGTGGGGATAAGAAGATAGAGACCAAATTGATTTTGATATGAGAAGCAACAAATATAATTCTTTCCCTTAAACTTTGTAGTTTGCAGTTTGTTGTTGTTTTTTTTTTTTTTTACTGCTGTGTTTTTCGAATGGAACTAAATAATTTCCCTTGGGAATGGCCATCCCAGGCTGCCAAAAATGCCAAAAAGTATTTCTCCTAGACAGTTAAATTCAGCCTGTGCATGTTTTGGTATATGCAATGAATAAGCAGAACAAGCAAACTCTTAAAATTAATTTGCTAGTACGTTTTGGATTTGAGATTGGAATGGCAACAGTGCTGTTGACAGTTGTCTCCTGTAAAAATAGGGCTCATAAACCGGTCTGCAGTTGGACGCATGTCTCCTGTAAAAATAGGGCTCATAAATCGGTCTGCGGTTGGACGCCTAAAGACTGGGTGTACAAACTCCTCTTTAAAATATTCATCCAGCTCTATAAGCACTTGTGAGCTGAAAGTGAATAAAGTGAAATTCTGCTCTTTATTGCCTCTTAAGGCAACACAGGGGGGCGAAGGAGAGATCTTCAATCGTATCTGAGAGAAAGTGAATAAAGTGAAATTCTGCTCTTTGTTGCCTCTTAAGGCAACACAGGGGAGCGAAGGAGAGATCTTCAATCATATCTGAGAGTTGGGGATGGGTTTGTGTGTCTGCATTACCTTAACTTGCCTGGAAGAAACAGCCATGAAACACTGTCCCTCAGTTGTTTGGCCTGTGCCATCTCCACACACACCAGTGATCAGAACCTTGTGGATGTACACAGACAGTCTGAAAATGAAGTGTCTATGGGTGTGTAACACAAGGCCCACACAGTAAACATAACGAAGACTCAGCAGTAAAGCAGCTTTTCAGAGGCTCCACTTCCTGGCCAAACAGCAACTCAGACACTTCATCTTCCAAGAAGGATATTCAGCGTTATGAAGAAAATGTATTTTCTGATATCTGTCCTCTCAAAATGCACTGGTGTGGTAATAATGTGGATTGGGGTGGAGTGTCAGAATGCTGACACTTAGCCACGACCTTCTGCATGGAGCTCAGTATTTCCAAGTGACCACAGCTGGGCTGTGTGTGTCAGGAGCAATACTCCAGATATTCTTGCTTGACAAAAAAATACTCTGCTTTTACAGAAAATAGACTGAAGTTAGAGGCAGGTAAGAAGGATCTATAGAAAGTTAAACAAGAAAATAAACTTTCTCTTTATTCCCCTTTCTGTCACTGAATTCAGGCATTGGCAGAGGCAAAGACATGTCTAACATCACAGGTCACCGTGGAAAAGACATTTCCACAATCCTAGAGGAAGAAAGGAAGGAAAACAAGCGACCACAAAGAGCTGCTGCAGCACGACGCAAGAAACGACGGCGACTGAACGACTTGGATAGTGACAGTAACCTGGATGAAGAAGAGAGTGAGGATGAATTCAAGATCAGTGATGGGTAGGTCTGCAGTTTTAACTTCTGCCACAAGTCACTGACTGCTACAGTCTTCTGTGACCCCGCAGTGCCCCTGAAAAATAAATGGCTTATACTATAGAAAACAAATATGTGTCATGTGAAGCTTAAAACACCAAATGAATATTGCTGTGGCTAACTGAAACTCACTTTCCATGGATTTTCTTGCTGTTCAGTCTGGACAATTTCTGATGCTAAAAAAATTTTATAATAATTTTAGATAAGCTTTATGCCTCAATGAACAAACATAATAAAGCATGAGGTCTAGACTTCTTACCAGCAACATTTAAAGCTTTATACCAGTCACTGAGGCAATTTTCTAAGCGTATGAAAAATCTATACAAGATGGATGTAAATTTTGAGCTTTATTTTTCACCCGTGACCATGCTGAGGACATTCCAGTGGCATCCTGAAAAATTGAGCTGTATATGCTGGAAATTTCCAATCAATGAGTGTAGCATGTGGAAATTTCACAGAATTAGTAGTACATTGATCTGTTAAAGTCTGGTCATGCATTTTCAGCTCCATCCTCTGCTGAGGGCTTTCTGGATGTTATACTGGAATTTAGATATGGCTGGCAGCCAAATGCAAGTGACTGTTTACCTTCAGTACTCCATGGTTTTTAAAAAAGCCTTGGCTCTCTTTTCAAATGATGGGAGTGTTATGAGCTGATAAGGTTTTGAGGTGCAGGTTTTGCATAAAAGCAGTAGATACTCTAATTCTCAGAAACTGCATAGGGCAGCTCTTAGTGCATGAAGGGGAGGTCATCTGTGCTAGAACATGGTGCTTGTTTTTCTCCTCCACAGTTATTGCTATGCAGTGAACTATATGAACACTCTAGAATCTGTCCTGTGGTAGTGTCTCCTGCTGTGTTGGTTTGAGTATTTATATCCCCTGATGTTCTAATCTGCTGGTAATGTCATGCACTGGAGAGCTATGTCTCAAATACACACCTCAAACCTCCTGTCAGTGATGGCAGCTTGCCCACTGTGGATATTTGCTCCTCATTGTAAGATCTGTGCTTTTTTTTTGTGTAAGACAATACTTAGCACATGCTTGTAAAATACAAAGTTGGTCCTTTGTTTCTGATACCAGTCTCGGTTGTCTGTGGTCTTTCTTTGAACAGATCTCAGGATGAGTTTGTTATATCAGAGGAAAATCTGGATGAAAGTGAGGATGACCCACCCTCAAATGAGGACAGTGATTCAGAGTTCTGTGCCCGCATATCCAGGAGACACCTCTCCAGGCCCATGAGGCAAAGCAGGAGGTTACGAAGGAAAACAGTCAAGAAAAAATACTCCGAAGATGACGAAGATGAAGATTCTGAGGACAATTCAAGCAGAGAGTCTGGTGAGTATAAGCAGTCCTAGATATATGAAATACTCTGTACTGGAGAGAGGAAGTGTAGAAGTCTCAGTTTCCTGTTGCGACTGACACTAACTTGTTTGCTTGCTTTGGTCAAGTCAGATGTCATCTTTGCTGTAAAGCACTTTGCTACTTTTTCTGTTGTCAATACTGTGGAGGAAACTGGCATTGAGCACTCAGTTCTTGGTATTTTTAAGTAATTATGTATTTAAATGAATGCTTGTGCTGTGGTTCTAAAGGCCACCTTTGTGGGGAGTTGCAGCTACCTCAAAACTTCCCATTTGGCACATGATTGCAGGGAAGAGAAAAGGATGGAGGCAAAACTGTACTTCTTTGTAGCTACTAGAAGACCTTCTGGGCACCTTTAAAAAAGCTTCTGAGAGAAATATTTTTCCCCACTTTGTATGGAAGAAAACTTCAGTTGTATGGCATTCTGCGTTTTCTGGCAAGTTTGAAAGCAAAAAGTAACACCTTGTATCTCTTCCTCCTACAATTATCCTTTCTGATCTTTAGTAACAGGTGACTCTTGCATCACAGGAGAACCTAGTAATTCACTTTATTCTACTTGTCCTTCAACTAGTTCATTTTCTGTTGGCATGGTTTGAAGTATGAGAATAATACCTGTGCATCTTTCTCTGAAGACTGTCCTTCTTCATGTGAGACACACACCTAGAAAGTGTCTTATATATATATGCACTCATTTTTAGTTATTTTTATTGTGAATTTAAGGTACTAAATATACTGAAGTGTTAGGTTATTGTGGTGTGTTTTACCTTTCCAGTGTTTTGTCTGTCTAGAATATAGATGATGAACATGTTGGAGTAAGTTGCTTTGGAGTACTGGTTTCCAAAAGGAGGGCTTGTGCATGGACAGATGAAGACAGCTGTATGCACTTGGGATGTTGCTGTCTTCCTGTCCTGAATGCATCATTGCATTAATCGTAAGCTCTTCTCAAATGAAGATTCTGGCAGAAGTCTAAAGAGATTGTTCATCTATTCTGTAATGCACAGGAGCAACTGTTTTTATCCTGGTGGACACACATAAAATCAGCTGATTCCTGTATCATTCAATATATAGCTAAAAGTATAGTCTTAACTATGAGTTTCTCTCTTTTGCCCTCATTATTGTCCCTCAGGATCCTGCCTTAAGCCTATTCTGAGTAAGGAAATCAGGTGCTCTGCGAGCCCCTTTTGTTATCTGTCTCCAGAGATGGAATTTCTTTCTGAAGGTGGCTGTTCTTGATGATTTGCTCTGATTCTTTCTCTAGTATTTTAGAAAGCAAAGAGAATGCCTCTTGGATCTGACTCATGTCAATCACTAACTTAGAAACAATACATGACGTATAGAAATGTATCTTGGGATAATTGTTCTGGCATAGCTTAGTGAAAACGCACCTAAGGTTGATTTGAGGCTATTTTCAACTGGTGTAAGTAAATTTAATATTTGAAGACAGTAGGTGCTGCTGGAAGAACTGTGATTGATGGTGAGTTTCTTCTGTATGATTTCTATTTTAAGCAAATCTACAATTGAGTGAAACTGATTATTGTTCTTAATTTAAATTCTATAGCTCAGATCTTACCTGGAGTTTCATCTTGCCCATGTGTTTTCATCTATAGTCATTCAGTAGAGCACAATTAATTTAAATTTTAAAAGCAGAAGAGACTTTCCAGTGTTAGTGGTAATGTGTGCCATCAGCTCCAATTCAGTGAGGTTCTTTCCACTGTCAGGAATTGTGGAGACACCTTTGGCATCAGTAGAGATGCCAAACAAAAACATTGGAAGCAACAAAAACATTGGAAGGAAACCTTCTGGAGGAGTTAGAGGGAGACAGGAAAAGGGTTTGTGAGAAGATTTTGAAGTCAAGCAATTCTACACTGGTGATGAATGGGAGAGCTGATGCATGAGCCTGGAATGGGTCAGGATAATGAGGCATGATGGCTGAGACTCTCCTGTGCTAGAAGAGCACATGATTTTATTGGTGCTGGTCTGAAGCTTATCTGTGTTGTTTATCTAAAGCAGTTCTGCTTTGATGGAATAACACACGTCACTATTTTCTTCTATACAGAGAGTGGTGATTATACAGATTACAGTGATGATGATTACCTGGAAACTAGGAGGAGAAGATCAAGGCGGAATCAGAAGAGACAAGTTAATTATAAGGAAGATTCAGAAAGTGATGGCTCACAGAAAAGTGTCCGATATGGGAAGGAGTTAAGAAGAGTTCATAAACGCAGGCTCTCCACTTCAGATAGTGAAGGTAAAATAAACAGTCCAGTGTCTGCAGGAGCTGGTGTATGTCAGCATTAGCACAAAGGGAAAACTGTATGATTCCGAGATTTCAGGAAGTCATCTTTTTAGAGTTCCTTGATGTTTCTCAGAAACAATTTCCTTCTGAAACAGCCCACTGGTACTGTATGATGCACTGTTAACTGAGTCACTTTTTGAAGTCATCATTGTCCCTAATCCTGACTTGCAGGTCTGAATTTATTGTGTCTGGCACAGAGTGCTGGGATTCCAGAACTGGCACTGATGTGCCAACTGTTTCACCCGTTTTGTGTTATGAGGTCACCAAGCTCCATCCTACCAACCTTTAAAGATCCTCTTTTGTACGACAAAGGGTATTGCCTCTGGCTCTGCGCTGCTGTTTCAGACTCATTCCACCTCCTGTTGACGGAGCTGTGCTAAGCACGGAGGAAACCCCTGTCAGTAATATCAGTCACACCGTAAGTGACTGGTTTGCTTTTTGATTTATAATTAGCTTTTCCAAAAGCAACCACTGACTTTGGGTGCTCTGAATCCTGGGCGCCCTGTTTTTGAGGCCTTAGGTCCAGCTTTTGGAATGCTGAGCAGTACAGGTTGCAGTGGATCCCAGGCTTCCCCAGGAAACGCTTGACAGGCTGAGCACCCCGATTTGTAGGTGTGTTTCTCAAGGGCAGTCTTGAATTTGCAGAGTATTAGAGTATCCTCTTAGGGGAAGGGAAACAAATAGATAATGGAAGTGTGTGGCATCTCAAAAAGGTGATCTTATACTTGAACACAGCCTGTTCTCAGGAGTCTGCTATATGGTGGCTTTCTGCTGCCTGTACTTAAAACAGCACCTGACTGATGGTGTCTTTTTTTCATGAAATCCCATTTCCTTGGGTATTTTTGGTACTGGCTTTCTGTGTAGTAAAATCAGCAACATTTAGTACTGTTTCAGTACTCTCCCACAGTATATGATAAAATATGTAACAGTGCTACTGGAATTGTAATTACATTGAAAATAGAGGAACTCTGACAGTGTCTCTGTCAACTTGAACCTACATCAAATAATACCCTTTAAAATGAAGAAAATTCACGTGGATTCTAATGGAAATCACAAGGAGGCAACAAATTATGTTTGCCATTTGATTTTTTTAGTCTTCATCTTTTCTCACCAAAACCATCAAAGATCAGTGTAAAGGCTGTCAGTGTGTAGGCAATGTTCTAGTTTGCAAAAAAAAACAACCCAAAAGCCTCCTATTAAAGGGCAGCAAACTTCAGGCGACAGTTAGGCAGCGTTCGTGTGCTTTGAAAGAATTTGTGTTTGCTTTGGGGGTGGCTGGGGTTTAGCACAGTTGTGTGTGTGTATTTTATGATAGAACAGTCATTATTTGGGCTCTCAGGTTCTGGCAGGGTGTGTCAAAGCACGTGTTGTGAGATGAGGGATGCGGTTATGCATTACTACTAGCATGGAGTTACCAGTTTTAGGGAGGAATACACCTCCATGCAAAGCCTCTGGTGCTCCTTGTATTGGAAACAGAATACTAGTGAATTGTTGGTCTTAGCTACTGTAGGAGTTTGTTTAAAAAGTAAAAAGGATGCAAGTGTTTTGAGTTAGTTGGGGCACCTGGGGAAGGAAATGGAAACGTGTGTGTTGAGAGAGTGCGAAAGATGAGAAAAAAAGGGTAAAGGTTGCACTGAGGTTTGCTAATGGCTCTGAGTCTGATGCTTATTCCAGAGAGCTACACATCTAAGAACTCTGAGGATGATGAATCCGCAAAGGAGTCAAAGCGATTGATTCGAAAACGTCGGCGAAGTACAGACGACTATTCGGAGAAAGAAGGAGGGGATGAGGAGGAGGATGGGAAGCCAATCCGCAAACGGCTGAATCGGATTGAAACAGACGAGGAAGACAACTGTGACAACGTGAATGAGGATGCAGAACCCCCCGCTCCTGCACACAAGCTGCCAGCAGCACAGGCTCCTCCAGACAACCCCAAGAAGCACTGCTACCGGATAGAAA